>NC_087070.1:43404037-43466008 GCF_963678635.1 Symsagittifera roscoffensis | reverse complement strand
CGTGCAGTCAAGAGTTTATACTCAGTAGAATTTCAACACGAGTTCTCTTAAGTCGGCAAACTGATTTTCAGAACTCGACAAAAACATAAGGACACTTGTTTTGCCAAAATCAGACAATTGGCTTTTTTTCAGAAAATTAACTTATCCATTTTGATAAGATCGTTTTTTTTGGCTGCTCTTTGCCAGAATTAGCCAGCCAACTATTTATAATTTGAAGCCGGGCGGATTTGAAAATTTCTGCAACAGCGGCAGAGAAGTTTTAGATTCTGAAAAAAAATTGAAGATGCACGATTTGTATTGTTGTTCATATTATGAACTATTTGATTTTTGACAGGGAAAAAGAAAAAGTTACCACCCTGCTATCGTATTACCGCGATATGCAGTCTCGAATGAACTTAGACAGTAAAACTCACTAAAATGTTTGCAGTGGTCAAAACGGTCGTTTAAAATATTCTTTCGAGGAATATCAAAAGTTTGTGAAGTCCATATAGGCGGTTCGATTCTATTGGTAACAACTATATCATCGGCAAAATATGGCGAAATAAAAAGTAACAAAAGTACAGAAAATGATGAAATGAAGCACATTTTGAACTTTTTCAGCTCTGAATTTTTGTTCTGACATTTAATTCTCAAGTCCAGTTCTTTATAATTTATTCAGTTCTTTCTGTGGTTGAACTATGTAAGTAAATTTGTGTAACTTTTAGATGTTGAAATAACAATATTTATCACATCGGAACATCATAAGGTCAAATTTCAGTCAGGTCAATTGAAGTATCTGGTTAATATCACATCGAGCATCATCAAATTCAACCCTGGTGGCAAACAGTGGCGTACCTATGATTTATGCGACAAAAAATTTTTTTTAGAAAAAAATAATTATATTTTAGATCAGCTGATTTGAGTTTTTGAGCTGCCTAAAGCATAAAGCAATCATTGACGGAAACAATTTAAAAGTATTGACTCGGGACATAATTTGAATAAAAAACGTTTTCTGTGCTTTGAATAAAAAAGCGTTTCTGGTTCGCTTTAGATACAAAAAAGTTTTTCTTCTTCCTCACAGTTGAATATTATAAGAGCCAAAAGCGCCATTACACGCCAAGCTTGATGGTTTTGGTAGTTTCATGGGCACCTTAGGTGAGAAAACCCAACAACTGGAAGCGATCAAGGAACTCTGGTAGCTAAAGACAGTGACTTTGTCGAAAAGGTGAAGCAGATTGACGCCTACGTTGGGCGACACAATGAGAGTTTCCGCGTTATGAACAACTGCCTGTGGATGGATGAGCGCCATGTCATTACGAGCCCAGGCAGAAGTGCGTTCATCAAAAGGGCTAATAGATTCGATGGAATCCAACAACAATACACTCTTAAAAATGTTCACGTGTTTTCACCTGTAAAATCGCGTGTTTTTACTTGAGAAAATCTCGTGAAAAAGAACCACAAGAGTAACTTGAATTTTCAATTAAAACACTTGAAACTTCAGGTGTTTTATTCAGGTGTAAAAGCATTCCATTGCACAAATATTTTCCCATAAATTTTCGTGGAAAGATATTGAGTTTTCAAGTGTTTTTTTTGCTTGAATACACAAATAAAAGCACGCGAGCAATCGACAAGAGAATCGGTAAAAACCCTTGAAGTTTCAAGTATTTTCACATGAAAAATAAAGAATAATACGTGAGCAAGGGAATGAAAACACAAGAAAATTCAAGTGTTTTAATTGAAAACTCAAGTAGCTCTCGTGCTATTTTTTCACGAGAATTTGTCAGTTAAAACAGTTTGAAAATAGACAACCTCAATTATGCACGTGTCTTGTTAAGCAAAAAAAAGACAACCACTACAACATCGACAACTGAGCGGACATTTTATCTCAAGCAGTGCTCGTATTTGGATCAGAGCTCGTGTTTGGAGCTGAGCTCGTGAGTTTGGAGCAGAGCACGTGTTCGGAGTACAGCTTATTTGTGGATTGGTGCTCGTGTTGGATGCAGAGCCGGTGCTTGGAGCTCGTGTGTGTTTGGTACAGAGCCGCTGCTTGGAAATCGTGTTTGGAGAGGAGCTCGTTTCTGGAGCAGAGTGGCCCGTGCTCGGGAAGAGTTTGAGTTTGGTTCGAGGAACGCTCGTGATATCATGAGGCGGACTCAGAGAATTATCAAACCGCCTAGTTATCTGAGGTATAAATCTGATTCGCAGCTCAGTGTTTCCAATACCAGCAGGTTTGAAGTGGAAGACTTGTTAATATCACAAGATAACAATGACCGCGTTTTTGTTACACCGACAAGCAAGGGCCGAATAGGATTAACTCAAGACATGCAAGACCTGCAAATTGAAGATGTGCTACCAGAAACTGATCCGAATCTTGAAAGCCATGAAGAAGACATAATGATGGAAGCATTTGGTGCGTCACATGACAAATCAACTTGTCTTGATCATTGGATTTGGACTGAAAGATGGGTCAAAAGTGTACGGTTGCCAAAAAGACTATAAACTTTGCCTAATGGTAACATTGGTAGAAAGTACGTGGATCTCCTGACACATGAACTGAAGCTTCTTTCTACCACTGCTGATTCCACTTCAGGAAAAATTCTGATGATGAGCCGTGTTTTGTTACAAAGAGATCCAATGATCAAAGCATCAAAAGACATTTGAACACTTATTGGACGGCGCATTGAAGACTGGAAGGAAAACAAACTCGATAAGTTGTTGGCGGAAGCAGTGAGATGTGGCAAAAAAAAACAAATAAATCAGAATAATATGGACGACAAACATGTTGCGAAAGTGTTTGCTTCATTAATGATGAAAGTCAAGGTGAGAAGTGCTATGCGGTGGCTCTCGGAGAGAGCAAGCGGGGGTGTGCTTGATCCGATGCAAGAGGTCAAGAATGGTCTGACCATTTTAGAGACTCTGATCTGAAGTCAAAGCATCCAGAGTCACATAAGTCACATCTCTCTTCGCGATTGCAAGTGCCAGTTTTACCCGACTTTGAAGATGTTATAATCAGTTCTGCTTCCATTGAAAAGACGACACGTCCTTTGCATGGCAGTTCGGGAGCTTCGAGAAAAAATTCTGAGCATTGGCAGATGGTTTTATTACGTCATGGGGCTCACAGTTCACACTTGAGAGACGAAGTTGCAACTCTCGCTACAAAAATGTGCAATCAAATCTTACCATGGTCGAAAGTGCGAGCACTGGTTTCTGGAAGATTGATTGCGTTTGATAAATGTTCTGGCGTGCGACCTATAGGCATAGGTGAATGTCTACGGAGAATAATTTGCAAAGGTGTGGCTGAGTTCACAAAAATTCACCTTGAAGAAACATGTTCGGTTGATCAATTTGCTTGTGAGCTGAAAGTTGGCGTTAAAGGTGCAATTCATGCGCTCTCTGATGACAACAAGGAAGATAGCTGTGGCATGCTGTTGATGGATTCATCAAATGCTTTCAACTCGCTCAATCGTGAAACAGCGTTGTGGAATGCTCGAATATTGTGGCCTGGTTGTTCTAGATTTCTCTTCAATACTTACAGAGGCTTTGCGTCGCTTTTCGTTGCTGCCGCCGATGAAGTGATATACACTAGGGAAAGAACCACACAGGAAGACCCACTGGCATAGTTCTTCTATGGTGTTTTACTTCTTCCCCTGATTCAGAAGTTAAAGAATCCGAACAATGTGTTACAAAATTGGTATGCTGATGATTCTGCGGCCATAGCGAAACTCAAGAAATCGGAGATATGGCTCAAAAACTTGATTGAGAAAGGTCCCGCCTTCCGTGATTTACCAGAGTCTTCCAAAAGTTTTCTTGTTGTCGATGAATAATATGCTGAAGAAGCGCATCACATATTTGACAAGTATTCAATTACTATAGTGGAAGGGAAGAGGTTTTTGGGCGGTTTCATTGGAGACGGAAATGAGAAGGACATCTACCTGAAAAAGAAAGAACTTAAATGGGTAGACAAAATGGAGAATCTTTCTTTTGTGGCAAAAACAGAACCACAATGTGCTTTATCAGGACTGACTAAGTCCCTAAAAGCGGAATGGAATTTTTCCCAGCGTGTTTTGGGTAGTTCTAGTCAGCTTTTTCAACCACATGGAGAAATTTTTTAACTGCGATAATTGGACCTTCGTCAATTTCATCAATGGAGAGACGTCTCTTTTGTTTGCCAGCAAGAAAGGTGGTCTTGGGGTGTCTAACCCAACCAGTTTCGCTGATGAGTATTACAACACGTCACGGGAAGCAGTTACGGTTCGTCAATTTCATCAATGGAGAGACGTCTCTTTTGTTTGCCAGCAAGAAAGGTGGTCTTGGGGTGTCTAACCCAACCAGTTTCGCTGATGAGTATTACAACACGTCACGGGAAGCAGTTACGGTTCTTTATGATGCTATTGTTGATCAGCATGGTTTTTCCGATGAAGACCACAGAAAGCAAATGTCTCGATCGCGGAAACAACATCATCGAATAATGGAAGAAAAACAAGAAGAGTTGTTGGGCGAGTTATTGAATGAGCTACCAGCAGACCAATTTCGCGCAGTAAAAAGAATCAATGAAGGAAGCTTGTCTGCCTGGCTGACAGTGTTACCGATTGCTGCAGAAAAGTTTGATCTTTCGGAAGTGGAGTTTCGGGATGCATTGAGTGTCCGGTATAACAAAAACTTGATCGCTTCGCCAATTTTTTGTGATGGTTGCCAGTCACCATTCACCCTACGGCATGCGTTAGCGTGCAAAAAAGGTGGTCTCTTAATTTTACTGCACAATTAGATTAGGGATGCTGTAGGAGACTTAGCTTCTTTAGTGTGGAAGGATGTACAGAGAGAGCCTGTTATTAGAGAATGCAACCCGCAAGATGAGACACCCGCATTAATTGCAGATTTTTTTTGTCGTGGAGTTTCTGTTAGGCAGGGAGGAGCGTCTTTTGATATTCGTGTCTCTGACAATGACGCCATCTCCTATCAGAACAGAAGCCCCATGAGTGTTTTGCGCTCAGCAGAGATTGAGAAAAAGACAAAATATTCAGACGCGTGTCAGGAAAGACATATGTCTTTCACTCCTCTTGTTGTGTCTGTTGTTGGGATGCTTGCTCCAGAATTTGCAAGTTTCCTTCGGAGAATAGGAGAAGCATTATCTACGAAGTGGGAGAAACCCTATAGTAAAACTATGAACTGGGTGAAGTGCCGGCTGTCTTCTGCCGTGCTCCGTGCTTCCAGTGTGTGCTTCCGAGGCACAAGGACCAAGTGGAGGAGTCTTGGCTCAGACCATGATTTCTTACCCTAGAGAATTATTTACGGATGGTCTACAATGAAAAAAAATTTGCTAGCTATGTGCACACTTTGCTAGAAATGTAAAACGTGGACCTAAGCGAAACAAAATGTTGAAAAAATGAACCAAATAGCTAATTGACTGATTATGGAAAAAAAACGCGATTTTTCAAGTGAAAACACGTGAACACTTTTAAGAATAAAGTATTTGTATTGTTAATGGATTCTATCAATTTTATTAGTTCTCTTGATGAATGCGGTTGTGCCTGGGCTCCTAGTGACAAGGCGCTCATCCATGCGGAGGCAGTTGTCCGTTACGTCGAAGTCCTCAGTGTGTTGCATTCCTTGATCCCTTCCAGTTGTTGAGTTTTCTCACCTTTTAAGTTTTCAACTTCGATGTTCAAAACTGCGCCCTCTGAATGGCTGACGTTGTACCGCATGCATTTAGGCCCTTCTCCAGTGGCGTTATTGGTCTGTTTTTGCAAACTTTGTTCTGACTAGTTGAAAATCTCGTTAAAAAATCTTTTAATTCGAGGACTTTTTGTGCTTGTGGCATTAATTGATGAAAATATTTGAGCAGTTTTCTAGTAGAGGTTAATTTGGCTACCTTGAAAGTGTTATGAAAAGTTCTGACTCGACTTGATTAATCCACTGGATGTTGCAACAAGTAGTCTTCTAAGCCAATATTTGACTTTTCTTCTAATACGACTTATCTTCTAATACAAAATCATTTGGATTCATTTGGTCCAACCACTGTTTTTGTTTTTCTTGTTATTTCTGCTGAGTAAAAAGAGTATAATTTTGTCGTCGGTTACTGTGCCAATTTTTTCATAAAAAAGTTTCTGATAAACTCCGCATCGACCCGATAGCATTTTTGGCTCTTTGGTTGAGTACTTTTTCTCCCCCGTGTTTACAAGTCGGGACGCGATCGATATCACCTGCCAGCACTTGGAGCCCAATTGCGCTTCCAATGACATTTTATTCGGACATCATAATTTATGTAAATTTGTTCTTTTAATTATGATCGACCTACTTTTTCGATTTTAAACGCTGTTCGGCTTTTGGTAAGCTAGACAATTTTTTCTTTCTTAACAGCACTCGTAGCGCCATCACTGGTTAGTATTTTCTGCCAACGCTGGTTAGTACTTCTGAAGGCCATCGATCGATCCACAAGCCCCAGCAATAAAGGGAAACTTGTCGTCCACAAGCCCCAGCAATCATCGTCAGCAATCATCGTGAGACATTTTTTGCTCCTGAGGTACGCTTTGTTTGTTTAAGTATTGATCGCAATCGAAGAACCTTTATCAAACCACGCTTGCGTCAAGTTCCCGTTTGCTTTCAAGGAATTTCTTCACCAAAGTTTTTAGGTCTATTTACTTCCTGATAATTTTCGGTATAAAATGACTTAATCATTCAAGCTGTCCAAGTCCCTTTTGCGGAATTTGCATTGTGGGTCTGATAATTACGACCCAATTTGCGATGTTGCTTCACGCTCCAAGTTTTTTTGCTGTTCATATCTTTCCTGCAGATGCGACCCACTCTGCCCTTTTTGGCGTTTCTATCCGGGCATCTACTGATGTGTTATTCGGTGAACCCATTTTGACGACAGTTAAAACAACATTGATGTGCGCCACTTTGGTTCAATAACATAGTCATCCCTAGCCTGCCCTCTGGAATGGTCGTCTATATCCCCTACTAGATTGCGCTTACTGGCTCTGATTTGATTGAACTGCCCCTGCTGGTGCTTTTGTTAAGCCGTTTCCCGCTTTCTTGTTCCTTTTTGCGTACTTCTTCTCCCCTTCTCGAAAGATAAAAAAATTCCGTATACTCAGATGAGTGTTTTTCTGTGAACCTGCGCACTCACTCTGAGTCTCCTTATTTGTCACATTGAAATAACCTGTTGCGTAATACACTCTGCTCTCTAGTGTCCGTAAATTGAGCCGCACTGCCAACCCACCCGCACCGAAGTTTCTCGGATAAAAATAGATTATATTGAGAAAATGTTGCCGAAAATATTGCCATTATAATCGATTATGTGTAACCAATTTAAGCAACATTTTCTATTATAATAGAAAGAAAATAGATTATTTTCATCAAGAATATATTGCCTTGTAATTCCACTAAAATGTATTTTTATCTCCATATAATCTCAATAAAATCTATTTTTTTGCCCTGAAACCGCCATGAAATCGCAATAAAATCGATTGTTTTTGCCATAAAATTGCAATAAAATCTATTGTTTTTGCCATAAAATTGCAATAAAATCTATTGTTTCCGCCATAAAACTGCCATAAAATCGCAACAAAAACTATTGCTATCGCCATAAAATTGCAATAAAATCGATTATGTTGTCAAAAAATTTAACTATATTGTCAGAAAAATTAATTTTTCTCTTCTGAAAAGCGTGCTTAGTCTGTATGTAAATTTTCTTAACAATCGAACAATGTGGTCAACAAATTTACATAAAAAAATTTGCAGGTGGGGGGGAAAAGGAAAAAGAGCCAAAATCCGTATTAAAACAATTTTTCGGCCACTTTGGGATTGAGAATGATGTAAGAACAAGACACGTAACAAAACTTGAAATTCAGTTCGAAATTTACTTAAAAGCTTGTTTTCCTGCTAATAATCTTATTTTTTCATGCTCAGAAAACTAAGAATTTGAAAAAGTTGAGGTCGCACATTTTTGTGTTTTTGATCGAATTTTTATATCAATTTTGTTTATATTATAATCTATTATAATCTATTATAATCTATTATAATCTATTATAATTCCAACATAATCGTCACAAAAATAAAACTTTTTAATGGATTGTTTTGTCCATATAATCGATTATTTTGCTCTGCGACCACAAAATCACCAGATAGTTGATTATTAAAAGAATAATTTTTGGTTCGACCACAAAATCGCCAGATAATAGATAATAATCGGAGAAACTTCGGTGCGGGCACTCAAAATCGCGTGTAAATGTTCCACGTTTTCCCCAATCATTTTTTTCATTTCTCGAAAGTAGTTGGTAGATATCAAGCATTTCAATTTGTTCCTTCTTAAATACTTCCTCGAAGAGGTCTTAGAAATCAAGTCTGTTTGGCCTCTACTCGATTAGTCATCCTAACGTCTCCCCGTAGCGTCACAACTTGCGTTGCCCTTAAGTTTTCTTTAAAAGTAAACGACTTGTGGTTGAACCCGTGTTTCGATCTCGCTCCCCAATTCAAACTACTAATCAAGTGTTTTCATAACACCAATCTCTGTGATTTTTCTTGACAAGAACGCCGTAATTCTAAAACGGTTCCGCTCTCCTCCCTCGCCGCATCCTGCTGGCTGCCTCATGACAAAGACATCCGTGCAGAAGACCAGCAAATAGGGTGACAGCCTTTAAGACGACAACCGTTTTTAATTGGACTTTAAGACGACGCTACGCAATTCCAGCGTAGTTTTGAGAAAATCAAACCGCTGAAATTCGAACTGCTCGCTTTACATGTAATAACGCTTATTTGTCGTCCCAAAGTCTTCTCGTCTTTATGGCCTGTCGTTTTATTTACATAGCATCACCCATGCAATATGAAAATTGAATGCATTGCAAACTCCATCCGTACCAAATTCAATTTACTGAAAGCAATAAATTGTTCCAGCGAGGTCAGCTGCCGCTGAAAAGTGACCACTGATTGGTAAAAATTAGTTCCAAGGGCATATGTTGTCACTCCAAAAGTGACAGACAACAGCTATTTTTTTCGAAGCTTTTTGGCATGCTTGTTCTACAACAAAAGTTTGGTTTGTAATATCAAAAAATGCTTTAAATAGTATTAAAACTTAGTGACTCTTTGGGTCGTCAGGGGTTTGAATCTTGGATAAAAAAAAACTACAACCAAAACCCCGCGCGTTTCAAATTGCAGATGCTAAACCCCGCGTGTTTGGCAGAAACAATTTTAGCAAATCAGAGATAGACAATAATGAGTCATACAATTTAAAAGATCCAATGGAACTAAAAAGCTTTTATTTTATAACGCATTCCAGCATCAAGAATCAGCAATTTTGTTACCCATTTTTCTGTGAAAAACCAGAGAAAAAGTTTGGATTGTCCATGAAAGTCGAATTATAAAGTGATCACTTCGAACCGGGAAAGCAGCTTCAAAATTTTACCAAACTGTGACAGAAAAGAAGTATCGGCAGATCAAAAGATTTAGTGCAAAATTGCAGATAATTTTTTGCTGTAATTGAGTCTGTGAGTCTTTTTTTTATCACTGCAGCAAAAAATACTTCTATAACACTTAAAATAATTTGTTTATTGTATCTCAGAAAAGTTGTACTTTTCATCAGGTGGTAAATTTAAAACAGCAAAACTTTTTGTTCCGACTCTCGAAGAAACTGATTGATATTGATGCGTTTTTTTTGGCGGAGTTTTTTCTTCACCTGGTCTCAAAAATGAATAAAATTTCAATTGAGACGCATTTGTCAAAAGCGTGAATTAAAAATTGCCTATTTAACCCTTTTCGTGATAATTACTGTGCTCAAAAATTTTTTTCTCAACCAAAATTTTCTACACGGAAAGCGGCAGTGTTGAATTAATCCGGCCTGAATAATGTTACCAGCTAGTTTGTCAAAGCTAATATATCACTAATATAACTTTTGAAATAAGTTCTTTGAATTTCAATCTTTATCAAATGGTGCGATAGATTTTCAAAATCTGTCATAATCAATTAAAAAAACAATACGCAAATGATCAGAACAAAAAATCATCCTGATACTGAATTCTTGAGTTTTTTCAAAAAAAAAAAACATTTATATATTGAACGGTGTAAAAAATAATGAAAACAAGACTACTCGTATCAGCGTATTAGGGCGACGCCCTGAACGTTGCGACTGCTTTTAAGGTTTATGGAGCAGTAATAAGTTTTAAAAAATTAACTGTAATAAAACAAAATGAAAAATTTTTTTTTTTCGAAAATTTGAAATTTTAAGTGAAAAACCTCTTCCCACAAGCCACAAAAAGTACAAAAGGATAGATTTAGCTCCTTGTAACAAATCAATTATGGCGAATAAGCTTCTTTCAACCAAGTTGGAACAATTTCTAAGACGGATTAAATCTCCGCTTACGCGTTAATATCGCGAAATATATCGCGCAATAATTGTCCCCAATTTGCCAAAATGGCAACCTTTAAACCCCCATAGCTTTACAAAAAATAATCACAGGTGAAATATCTTTTCAAATTTGAGCTCAAGACAACAATACCTTTCGAATGATATAAAAAAATCTGTCAAAAGTGGCTAGTCAAAAAGTCGAAATTTGTCTGAAGAAAAAAAACCCACACCGAGCGCAAATATTCCGTTACTTTCGTATCGAAAGTCAGAACAAGAAAATGGCGCTCAAAATCTTAGGGTTGCTCACCCGATAATGAACGTATCAGCGTATCAGGGCAAAGCCCTGAACGTTCCGACTGCTTTTAAGGTTTATGGAGCAGTAATAAGTTTAAAAATTTAACTGTAATAAAACAAAATTAAAAGTTTTTTTTCGAAGATTTGACATTTTAAATGAAAAACCTCCCTCCACACGCCATAAAAAATACAAAAGGATAGATTTTGCTCCTTGTAAGAATTCCATTATGGCGAATAAGCTTCTTTGAACCATCAACTTGGAAAGATTTATAAGACGGATTAAATCTCCGCTTACGAGTTAATTGCGCGAAAGATATCGCGCGTTAAATGTCCCAAATGGCAATCCTTAAACCCACTTAAATTTACAAAAAATGATCACATAAAAAAATTCAGTCAAAAATGATTAGTTAAAAAGTCGAATATTGTGTGAATGAAAAAACCCACCCCGAGCACAATTATCCGTTACTTTCGTATCAAAGGTCGGAACAATAAAATGATAATCGTTCAAACAAACTGTTTTAATAATTGACCTTTCATGCAACTTTCAAAGTACACGGGACGCTTAATCCCAAAAAGAAAATTAAATGGCATGCAGTCTTTGTTGTTTTTGAGAACTTTCTGCATAAAAAAATTTTTATGCGAATTTTTACTAATTTTACAAGGAAAGGTAACTTTTTCTAGAACTTAACTTCAAATTTGATAAATCATTAGGTGTACTGTATTTAGCTCAGATAGAGCATTTAACTGTTGGTCCAGTTTTTGAAGAAAAGGACCGACGTTTTTTCTCCAATCAAAGCTCGATTTCGACAACATCTATTTATATCATCTAAACGCAGCTCAAGATCTGAGCTCCAAGCTAAAAAACAGTTTTCGTCAGTTTCTTTTTTGAAGGTAGGTTTGAAAAATGTCAAATTAGCGAATTTGGGATAGTAATTGCGCGAAATATAACGTGCGTTTTAAGCGTGAGCTGCGACTTGAACCAACCCAAATTGAATTCAAGGCAAGATTTTGCTATTATTTTTACGTTACCTCTATCAAAATTGATCAGCTTGTATTTCTCATAACACATGTGAAGTGAAAATTTTACAAGATGAACAGTCAGTGCTTCGTCCTGACACAGGCATTCTTAGTTTTTTTTTTCATTTACCGCCAGAATATCTAAAGATCATACCAAGATCCAAAATACAAATTCCATTTTAGCAAAACCACAACAAACAGAAGCCATTTGATAAAACACCGAAAAAAATCAGATCAATTGTTTTGCAAGGGTTGTAATTTCAACATCAAAAACAGCAAGACCGCTCGTGTCGGGGCAAAATACTGAATAGTTTAATTTAAAATAAATGATGAAATAAAAAAGAAATTGAAAAACTTCAATTTTTTTGGAATTTTTTTTTGAAAATCACCGCCGCACCAATCACGAATAATAATATTTCTTGCATTCAGCAAATTATCAAATAGACCAAAGAGCATGCATCAATCAAATTTTCATCGATTTTTAAGACGGATTATATTTCCACTGACGCGTTAATAGCACCAAATATATCGCGCATTAATTGTCGCAAATTGGCCAAATTGGTAATCTTTAAACCCCATAGCCTTAAACAAATGATCAAAGGTGAAAAAAAATTTTTTTTTGAGCTCAAGATAACAATATATATATAAAATTTTGTCAAAGTTTGCTAGTTAAAAAGTCGAAACTCTCTGGAGAACGAAAACACCCCGAGCACAAACATTCCGTCATTTTTTTTGCAAATAGTCGAAACAGTAATTTTTTTCACGGTGCAGTCCAATTGTGAGATTGATTTTAACTTGGTTCAAATGTTCAGCTAGTCAGAACTTGGGAGCATTTCCGGTAAACTATGCGGCGCCTCGCAAACCGTGGTAGTTCAATAAAATGGTGTTTAGCTTGCACAAAACGGGCAGTCCAGATCATAAACCAAAACTTTACTAGGTCAAAGAAATTATTGGGCGTAAATTTGGTACATTATGGTGCTATTCGAGGAGCATTTGGTCAACTTGGAGCTTTTTACGCAAAACTATGTCAAAAGTTCATTTTTTTGCCGTAATATTCAAGGTTAAATTAAATAATTATTGCATTTAGCTTACAATTGTCACATTTGATACCAACATTGCTCTAGGCAGCTTGTTTTGATTCAGTTTACTGCGAAAAGCTCTTATTCAAATCGAAATGTCAGTTTTTTTAGCGTATTTTTTTAAAATAAAAACTGTTAAATTGTTATCTATAATACTTTAAATTTATCGCTTAAAGCTAATTCATTAAAATTTTCTGCTTTTTAAGCCTACTTCTACTATTTCTGCTGACTTCAGCTGATAGCAAATTTTTTTGGGCTTGCTTTGCTGGCAGCTGTTACGCAAGTTTCATTTTCGGAACAATATGGCTGCTGTTATTTCAGGTCACTGAATGTTGGATTGCCCCCTTAATTGGTCTTGAATAGCTCTTGGTAATAAGGATTGAAAACGCGTAAAGTTTGGACAAAACAAAGATGAAAAGTTGAGGAGTATGAAATGGATAAGAATAATGAACTTGCCTCAATTTGTTATTGAACATTTTGTTGTGCATGATTTTTTCCACAAATGAATAATTCGCAAAACGGTTTCAGTATCATAAATAAAACTTTTGCATTGCGAATGAATTAGTCCAGAGTATGGCTAAACTGGCAACTTTAAAATCCCCAGATCCTTAAAAGAATCTAAGATAACATATCTTTTTTCTTTCGAACGCAGGGTGTCGATATTTTCAAGGGGGCATAAATCGTTTCCGTTACAAAACATCATTTCGATCTCAGAAATTTAACTGAACAAAAAACTACACCAAGCATAAATTATTCGCATTCCTTCGAGTGTCAAATCAATATAATTCTCTTAGTAAGATTTGAAACTGACTGTAGTTCGTTTGAATTATCGAGAGTAGTTTGAACTCTGATTGTTTAACCATGAGCTCAGTGCTTATAACTTTTTGTAATAAATTATTCCTGGGGTTTCTATTAAATTTTCATCTATTTCATTGTCATTCCGATATAGTCGTCAACTCTTCAATCTCTAGCTACCATTCGACTTCCCTCGTTTTTATAATCCCACTACCAATTTCGAGTCGCGATTTTTGGACCGAGCGACATGCCGAAATATGCCGATCGCTCAGACGTGTGTATTGTTTGTACTCGTATCAAACTAACGACCAGATTGAGAACCCAGCTGTCTCATATCGAAGTCCAGGCAATACAGTTTACTGCTTCCCTATTTTCTCATTGGGAAAATTGGTAAGCGACAGTTGTCCCCAAAAAGATATATACAGCAGCTACCTTTGTTGATTTTCTCCGCTTCGCTTCAAATATATGCAACCCTTTTTCTTTTTTCGTTCTGTTCAAGAAAGGAAAACTTTTGTACTTAAACAGTCGGGGGCCGGATCTAGGGTTTCCTGGAAGGGATATATTCTAAAACCTTTCAGTAATTTTGCCGCCCTTTTTTGGTCGGCCAAATTGATGTTCCGATCTCTCTCAAATCACAAAAGTTGCTATTTTGACCCAATTTTCCCAATTTGGTTCGACCCACAGGTACCTTTCTCTTAAGTTTTTTTGGTACTTTTACAAAGTTTCGACCAAAGTTTTTTTCGGCGAGTGCTCTCTCTCAAAACTACTCATCCGAAAATGACTATCTCTAGTTATACCAAAAGGGGAGACCCTTTGGGACGTCAGTGGGTCGAATCCTGAAGATGGGAGGAGGTGTCCAGACTCCCCTAATACCGCACCTTCATACAGTCATTTTGTGATAACCAACTTTGAATCACCTTTTGGAAAATAAAACATTGTCTGAACATTTTGGTCACTTGAAGAGTCGCGTAAAACTAATTATCATCTGAAATTTATATTTATGGTTATCTAGAGTAATTTTCCATAAACGCAAAAAAATGAATGGCACCAATCGCATCCTGGGATTATTTGTCCACCAAATATTTGCAGTCAAAACCTAAAAACTCTCTAATCAACTTTACTTTAAAATTTCATTGTTGAAAACAACCACAGTGGTCTGATTGTTTCTTTTTTTACAGAGTGCGTTTTTTGGGAAAAGTGGATATTTTCGGTAAACCGCCCCTCTCCAACTGATGAAAAATGAATCGATATTTTTGACAAAATTGAAACGAAAACACAAAGAAAAGCAGTATAATAATATGGGATTGGCCGAAACAAAGCAGCTATTTCAAACAAGCGTGGAATTATTTTCGTCGTTTTCTCTTTTTTTCGCCGTTTTCACATAATTTTCTGTAATATGAACTCAAATGTGTTTCATATTTTCAAGCTGATCCAACGCTCGAGATATCAACCCTGCATTTTTGCAAAAATTATTCCATGTTGTAAGTGAATTGTTCGATTTTTGTTATTTATCAATTAGGAGAAAGAGTTATATAGACCCGCCGATGGCTTTTGTATTAAAAATTACCATTCTCAAAATGGTTTTTTAAACTTGTCAATATCATTATTCAATTACTTATGCCTCAAAAACGCAGACTATTTTGTACTAGTTTCATAGCAAATGATTACGCTGGTTTTTGTTTTGACTTTGGAAGAAAGTGTGGAGTATTTATGCTTTGGGTATTTGTTTTCAGTCAATTTTTGAAAATTGCTAACTTGACCAATTTTGGATAATTAACGAGCATTATATTGCGTTCTTTTAGTTTACTCGGAGTCAGCAATTAGGTCCTAATAAAATATCACGAGACGATGAACACGCCATTTGTATTTTTTATAACGTCCTGGGTGATAAAACAAAGAAAAAATTGAAAATTGTTTCTTTTGTTTATTTGTCAATTATTTAATTAAATTTTTTTTAATTGGTCATAAAGCGCGGCTAGAAAATTCAGTGGTGGGCCCTGATATACGATAGATCTTGTTGTGAGTTAGTGATTGAGAAAAGCAGTGTGGTGACTTGTCAGATTGTCAAAAAAATACTGTATCGAAATTATAGTGAGTCAATCTGCCGATATTTGGAATACTGTTTGATTTGGTTGGCTGCATCTTTTCAACCACTAAAGCAGTGCTGCTAGTGCAAAGTTTTGTAATGTCTTCCTCCGGCAGTTTTGCGGCTTAACTCTAAGTTTTGTTTCCATATGACAAAATGTAAGAATGGTGTACTGCAAGAAATATGATTTCTGCAAAAAAGATATTGAACTGCAAAAAACATGCAGTCTTTTTGATTTAATCTAAGCTAACATCAAAATCAATATTTTCTCCTAATAAACAAACAAAAAAACCTTGTAAAATGTTTCTGATATCCTCCAACGACGCAATCGTACATGGAAATAGCTAGAACCGACACACATTTATTACACGCAAACTTATAAAAACCAGTGTTTGAACTTTTGCCTTTTGCCACAGCCTCAAGCACGCTGGGCCCCAAACATCCGACCTCTAGATTTTGATGCGGGTAAAAATAACCAATTCAGAACTAAATTTATATACATTAGCGGCGAGATAGTTTCTTGAACCTTTGATATCAGTAGATTATATGTGAAAACTTTTCAATTTGTTAACAAATCAAAAGAGCCCCGGCATAGAGTGACGCACTTTGAAATTTTTGAGCTATTCTGACCATTCATTAACTCAATTAAAGTTCTGAATCAGCAGAGCGTGACCTAGACTTAAATTGGCCAAACTCGTTTGATCGATTGAAAGTTTAAAATGGAACCTGATCTAAACTATATTTTATGATTGGATAAATTAGATATTTTACCACTGTAAAGTATTTAATATTAACCAATCATGATCCATCTAACTAACAACCCACTTATTTGTAAGTGCTGAAATTACTTGTAATTTCAGCACCAGAGAGATTTGAATTTAACTTAGAAATTAGTTGTCTCTCCGAGAGAACTTCAGCAGCCGCAACAAACCAGTATACCCCAGATCTATTGAGCCTAGCAGAGACTAGTTAAGCACCCTGAGACTAGTAAGTATAAGAGTAAGATTAGGATCGGTATTAGACTAAGAAGTTGCACGAATCTATCCGGCCGAAAATAAGATAGCGTGACGAGCAGACGGTGTACCCTATCCGAAATTACTCTATGAGTTAACAACATCGGTCCTAACTCATCTGGTGCGACCATAAGTCTCGAAAAGACCTGAATAGCTTAGGTTTAACCAAAAATAGATTAGAATTTAGACAAAACATTTTTAAAATGTTATACGACGATAATTTAATCGAAATGTCTCTACGACTCAATAGATCAGAGCCGATATTCCGAACGATAGCAGAACTACCCGGAATCGCAAGAAGACCTCGAACAAGAGACGACATACGACAAAGTAGAAACTTACCATATAGTTATATGATTGTACGGCAAAAGCCAACACAAACTTTTATATTTAGAATCCTATTAGCAATGAATTTAGATTTTCATTTGCAAACATAAAATTTTGAAGTCAAAACTTCATGATCATTACAGGCGCTAAACAAGATTATTAATTTACAATAACGATTGATAAAAAGATCTCAGATCGTTTTCTTAAATTCTGCAGTCTTATATAAAACATGTTTGGAAAATATTTATTGAAAATAAAAACAAAAATTAGTAGAATGACAATACATTGTTAGTAATCATAAAATCATTTGTTGTCCCAGCTTCATCACCTAGACATAACAGCAATCATAAGCTCACTAATATCATTAAAAAACTAAATCTTTTTCTTAAATAAATTCCAACCATTTTAAAGTTAAATTCACTTAATTTTAAAACCAGATCATCAAGGCTTATCCTTGGATCTTAATTAATTTTCTATTTCACTAAATTTAAAACTTGATCATCAAGGCCAATCCTTGGATCAAAAAGAACAATTTTGTTCTCCCCCACCCACTTAGCAAGTGTCTAACGACCTCAAATGTCGATTCACTATCCAATCCTTCCAAAAAACCCAAGACTAATAGAAATTTTTCAACAAAACTAACCATTCAAATTAGGATAAACAGTGAAGAACTTCGGTTATTCATCCTTCACTTGAACCCTCCTCTTACCTTAACAGTTTAAGAAAAGTAGACATCATCTAACAACTTTTTGCATCCCTCATCCTAAACCTTATGTCATTCAAAAATCTAGGAAATAAACAAACAATCGTTTTACAAAATTGCGAAATAGATAACAAAAAAGACGATCTTGTAATCACACCTCATACACAAACAGTTGGAAACATCAGAACAAAACGACTAACAATTAAAAGAAAATAATAAACAAACAAAGACAAATCACACGAAAAAGATTTTCAAAAAATAGAAACGCATTTTCAGAATCAGAAGCCAGCAATTTAGATGAACTCTATAAATTAAAAGAATCGATTGACAAAAATTGTCCTATCCACAATCAATTATATTTTTCCGACTCAGAAACAACTTCAAATTCATCAAAAAGAGGAAAAAGAAGAATAAAAAAACAATATAAACACAAACCAGTACACTTGTATAATTGGAATCAACCAATTAGGCACATCGATAGTTATATATTAACAGTCATTAAACGAAAAAATGAGCCACAGCCACACTCAAAGTGACGAAAGTCCAGATGACGAAGAAGTTTACCCCTTCCTCGTAGATGCACCCAATGATAGAGGGCAGCATATATTTTGCAAGAATTTACTCCTAAATTTGTTTGAACCCGGAATCAGTCCATGCAAAGCAGAATTCCCAGATGTAAAAATCAAAAGACAAATTATTGAAAATTATCTGAAAGATATATGTAATTTAACACAACAATACGAAATCTACACCATAGAATTCAGCACACCAAATCCGAATCATCGCAAATATGTAATTCAAACAGACGATCTTGAATTAGAATTTTCAAAAATATTCTTAGAATATACTAAAAGCATACAATACCATAACTCACAAAGAGCAAATTCTATATTCACTAACGAAGTCTTTGCAATAATATATAGCTACATTTCAATATTAGAAAAAACAGAAATTCAAAGTATCTCACCAACTGAGACATCCAAACATATAAAAGTACGAAATAAAATTACATTATTTTCAACTTTTCTACATATAATCAAAGAAAATTTCACTAAAGACGATGTTTCACAACACACAAAACATGATTTACAAAAAATTTTGGCATGGTTTATAATAGATTATTTCACACATAATATAGACTTAATTTCACAAGCAAGAAAAAATTTTAGACCTCAAAATCCAAACGATGATACTGCCATCACAGAACAGTAAGATTACGTTTGGGACCCTGAATGGTCTCATCATGCATTTATAAATATCCCACAATCAATCTCAAGTCAAGCAATAAGTACAATATCTTATCAAAGAGATTATGTGAGAGTAGTACCACTGACCATTGATGCAACACCATTGAACTATAATACATTTTTACCTGATACACGAAATAATAGTTTAAATTCGACCGTCAAACACAATGAAAACCTTAATGGAACTAGAAATCTTACACAACAAGATATTCAAATACCATCACACTTCATAAATGAAGAAATCGTCCAAACAACAACAACTACACAACAAAGTATTTCACCAATACGTCCAAATTTAACAACACCAAAAAATACAAACACTTCAACGGCACAAGTAACCTTACAATCAACCGTTAAACCTTCGGTTGCTCCAAAATATTCACATATGGATTATCAAACATATAGACCTACGACAATACCGTCAAAAACACGAAGAACGTTCACAAGAAACAGTTTTGCAGAACACAATTATAACTACGCACATTCGCCAAAAACAAATTATCCCCCACGAAAACCTGATAATAATCATATAAGTTCTCATCATTGGAATAACCCAATGACAACAGCCAACTCAGTAAATTTTCGAACTAATTCACATCCCCCACAGGATCGCAGTGAAAATTACCCATTTTTTCAACAAAATAAAAATAAAAAGCAAGCACCTCATCATACGGATTACTTATCATCTGCTGACGATTATTTACAACCAGATATTTTTGCACCGTATACCCAAGAATATCGCGGACAAGGAGCACAAAAACCTTATACATATAATAGAATTTTTTCTCAAAATCCAACAGAAACACGAAATCAACAACCAATACAAATGCAAAATCCCACTAATACACAATCTTTTCAACCGATTCAACCACAAAATCCAACGATCACACACTCGTACCAACCAACTCAAATGCAAAACGAAATACCTTCCCATATTATCTTCAACAACACGAAATAACAAAGAATCAACTTTCAAATTTTTCACAAATGCCAAATGCCGCAGAATCACTACAAATGACAATGAATCCATACCTTATGGGTGGATCATCAATAACATCAAATAAACCACTAATGGTTTTCACAGGAACAGATCCTGAATATTCTGTAGAAGATTATTTAAATGCAGTAACAGCAAATTTAATTTTAAATATAGGACCTGAACCAATTAATACACCATTACATCAAAATTGGATACATCGACGCACAGCGTTGATACAAACAACCTTAGATGGCGCAGCCCAAAAATGGTTTTTAGTATTACCTATAGAAATAAAATCAGATTGGAAAAGATTTACACAAGAATTTTCAGAAATGTTTGACTCCGAAAGAAATAAACAACACCAAAGAGTTTTATGTAATGAAATTCGCAGATTACCAAATGAAACCATCAAACAATTAGCAGTACGCATCGAAACATTAGTTCGAAAAGCATATTCATTAATTACACATGACTATAAAACACAAAAATGACAGAAATTTTAATGATGACCTTAACACCTCAATTAAGGAAAATAGCAATAAAAAAGAGAGCATCTCATCCTTCCTCAATTCGAGAGCCAGATTTAGATTTTCGAAAACTAGTAGACAAACTAGAACAAGTGGAAGTCACAATGAAACTCTAAGAAACAGAAAATCTAAAACTACAGTATGTTAATCGAATCGAAACAAACACTACGCACATCAGTAACCTACAGGAATCAGATACAGATGAAATACTAAATATTTATGAAAAACACCCAAATTTTAAAGGTAAACCATCTTTCAAAAAATGGTGTAATTATTGCCGACGATACGGACATAGTATCTCTGAATGTAGACAAAAACAACAAGATAACCAGAACAAACCTCAAAAACATAGAGAACCAAACAAATCATTCTATCAATATATGAAGAAAGATCAAAATTTACCAAACGAAAACATATACAGTAACAACAGTTCAGGAAAACCACTTCCGAACAACAACAGTTACACAAGGAACCAATCACCATTTAACTCAAGTTATAGAGGAAGATCACCAGAACGAAGAAATACACAGAATTATTCACAAAATAATTATAATCGATCAAATAGTCGAAATAACTATTCAAGATCAAATTCCAGTGCAACACAATTTGTTTCTAGATCCAGTTCCCAATCAAACCCAAGGAATAAACACTATTCCAATAATCAATCACGAAACTCATCATATAACAGAAACAGAAACTATTCACATAAAAGAAATAGAAGTTATTCGAACAATCGAAATCAGAATAACCCGAACAACCGATCAAGAAATAACTCATATAACAGATGAAACTATCACAGATCAAATAATAATTATCAAAACAGATCACGGAATAATTCACAAAATCGAAATTCAAGTTATAATAATCGATATAGAAATTATTCTCAATCACCACATAGAAATAATAACCATTATGATAATTCTAAACATCGACACAGAGATAGTACACCAAAACATCAGATACAAATTAATCAAGTACAATAAAATGAAGAAACAACATCAGACCCCCCAGGAACTGATGACACAGGAAATAACGAACTACAATTAAATCAAATAAACTGTGAATCATCAGACACAGAAAGTGATACAGAAAATACCATTTCCATCAATATGATAGCAGTCGAAAACGACTACGAACCTATTTTATATGAACAACCTTTTACATCACACATATATGAAAATCAGTTGGAACTTCTTCACAATTATTACATTGAACCCATCAATTCTACACAAACTGCACAAAACATAAACGAAATTAACACGGTAAGTAAACCCAACAAAAATGACAAAATAAAAAGCTTAAATACGAATCACATTTACCAAAATATACAAAAAGAACAACCCAAAGAAAAAATTTGGACAATACCATTTCTTTTAGAAAGCCCAAGAAACAAGGAATTTCAACCACCAGACCTTGAAATTGATTTTTTAATTGATTCAGGAGCAGAATCAAACATAATTAACATTCCCACATGGAATGAAATCAAAACATCACACCCAAAATTAATGCCTCTTGCAACCTCTAGTAAACTAGCAACAGCACAAGGATCAACACTAATAAATTATGGAAAAGTTCAATTATTCCTTCTTCCCACAAAAACAATGGAACAAAACAAAATTCTAAACAAACCATTTAAAAAGATATTTTATATCACGGATATTAAACACAATATCATTGGCATACCATTTATCTCGAAATATATACCAACAATCAACATATTGAATAGTAAAATACTTATCAAAGATAAATATACAAAAACAAAAAATACAGCTCTAACATTTTTTCAAAGATTAAATAAACAACCACCATTCTTTTCAAAATTTTACCCAATTTATCACCAAAAACGGAAACACCTGAAACCACTATCAGGAGATATATATAACTTTTCAATAAAACAAGTTCACCAATATGATAAAAATCAAAATAAACAACAACTCTTTATGTCAGACTTTGAATTCAAACCTATCCATAAGTTTTTCAAAATCACGATCTCATCGATAAAATATTTGAAAAATACGAATTCAGAACCCATTTCGTTGCATATATATAACAATACACCATACAAAGTAACATTACCCTTAGGACTTTTAGGATATTGCGAAACAAACGCTACAATATCACCCATACATGAAAAAGCATACCGCGTAAATAATATACTCCAATTATTAGATATTTGTCAATCCACAATTCTTAACGAAGAAATATCCATCAATAATATAATAAGAAAAGAAAAAAGAAATACAGACTATTTCACAAAAACCCCATATTTCAAACCTATATTCAACATAACCAACTATACAGAACATCAACAAAAGTTTTTAACAATGTTTAACTTCCAACATTCACAAAAAACACAAGACGAATTTGATAAGTTAGCTAAACAGCTAATAAAACATTCATCAGTCTATGCAACATCAAAATTTGATGTTGGAAAAATCAGTTCATTACTACATCTCCCGTTAAAACCTGATGCAGTATTCAAGAAACAAAGAGCTAGTAAAGTACCAATTCATTTACACGACAAAGTAAATAGATTACTTGATATTTTAGAACAATACAAAATTATCTCACCGGTAAACAAGGAAGAACAACCAAAAGGTAACACATTTATTAACCCTGTTATTATCCTAGCAAAAGGAGAATCATTAAAAATAGTTTTAGACGCTAGATATCTCAATTCACTAATAGACGAATCAAAATGCAATTGGCCTATTGAAACAATACAAGTTATTTTAACAAAAATAAACGGAAAATACTTTACAACCGCAGACATGAATAGTGCATACAATCAAATGCCACTAGATGAACAATCACGACGTTTAACACAATTTGTTATTGGAAATCAACAATACGAATTCAACCGCCTATTCTATGGAATATGCATAGGACCAGCAGCATTTTCAGCTTTTATGAGCAAAATTTTTAGACCACTAATACTTAAGAAAAGCGCAATCACCTTTTTAGACGATGTTTTTATGCAATCACAGACAAAAGAAGAAATGTTTACAGTTTTAGAACACTATCATAAAATACTTCAGAACGAAAATCTGAAGGCCGCCCCCGACAAATCTCACTTCTTCTTAACAAGAGTTAAATTTTTAGGACATAACATAGAAAGAAACACAATCACTCCATTGAAATCACGCATTGATGCTATTCAAAAACTTCAATCACCAACAAACAAAAAGAAAATCCAAGAATTCCTTGGAATGTTAAACTTCTTAAGCAAATACGTTTATAAAATGCAATTATATTTAAGACGTTTTTATAATATCCTAAGACAACAAAATAATTTTGAATGGAATACTGAACATCAAACACGATTTGAAGAAGTTAAAAAACTTTTAACTGAACAAATTTCAAACACAATTCCAGACCCAAATCAACCATTCGATGCAATGTGCGATGCTTCCAATTTTGGCATCGGCGCAGCATTATTACAATCAAACAACGGTACAAATAAAATGAACCTTATATCAGCAAATTCCCGATTATTCACTCAAGCAGAGCTACGACTCTCAACTCTAATGAGAGAATGTACAGCTATCATTTATACACTTACAGAATATGAATTTCTAATACTTGGATCAAAACATCCAACAGTTCTATTCACAGATCATAAACCAATCATTTTTCTCTTTACACAGAAGTCAAATCCAAATCACCGAGTTTATAGATTTCAATTAATACTAATGAAATTTCCAAACTTACATATAGTTTGGACAGCAGGAAAAAATCTCGCATTACCAGATACATTAAGCCGAAATACACCACCTGAATTACTTACACGAAAAACTACAGTTGAAATACCACAAAATATAAAATTTTACCTTGCAAAAGATGAAACATCACCCCGATTAGAATGCAAATATGCAGTAAAAACTGACATTGAACATTCACAAATAAATAATCTCCAACACTTCCCACTTTACTTAGATTGCCAAGATAACCACTACGAAGTTGGTCTACTTGGAACATCAACTTTCAAACCAATTCCATACTCACAATGGATAACAAATAACACCCAACAAAAACAAGTAAAACAACACTCGCATAAAAAAGATCTTTTTCCATTAATTGAAAAAGAAAATTTAACCGATAAAATACAATTATCAGGACCACAAACGAATGATTCAAAATACACAATAAATCAAGTTTTCAACCTCCATGACATACTTGACACAATTCCTTTATCCAAATTAGAAATTGAAAACATTTTTCTCCCTTCAACAGAAAAAATTACAATTAATACCTTGAAACAATATCAAAATCTTGACCCAGTAATTCGACAACTAAAATCATGGCACAAATACAAAACTATACCCGTAAAGGCAGATACCACAATTTTAGGAAATAAAACACTCCTCCGATATTTTCGAAAATTTAATAGTACAACAATTAATGAAAACACAGACCTTCCAGAATATCAATTAAATGAATCTACAGTTCCCTGTCTCCCTTTAAGTATGATTGTCATAGCTTTTAACATTTCACATACACAAAACATTAAAGGACACTCTGGATCAGAGAAAACATATTCAAATTTTATACAAAATTTCTATTTCCCAAATGCACCAATTTGGATAAAAGTACTATGCAATGATTGTATAGTATGTCAGCTAAATAAACCTTACCCAAATCGAAAACAAGTAGCACAAAAACAAGATTTTAAAGGACACAGTTTATATTTTAACCACCGTATATCATTTGACACAAAAGGACCAATTTCACCATCCTCTGAAGGAAATTCATACATTATGGTAATTGTTGACGCTTTTACACACTATGTAGCACTCAACTCAGTACCACATTGTAACGCTTACTATGCTTACACAACACTTTACGAACACTGGATAGCCAAGTTCGGATTACCCGAAATTCTAGTTACAGACAACGGCATAGAATTCATAAATAATGATATCATCACACTATGTCAATTATACAACATTAAGCACAAACCACGTACATCTCATGCACCTTGGACAAACGGTTTAGTCGATGGTATGAACCGTTCACTACAAGAATATCTTAGATGTATCATAAACGGAAATGATACAAGATACACCGAATGGTCAGCAGATGTAAAACTATTTCCCTTAGCATATAATTCACAAATCACGACAACTCCAGGAATGTCACCATATGAAATGGTTTTTAATCAAAAGCCACGTAAACCAATTATGTTTACAGCAAACTCTCATAAAAATGCACAAGGTCATTGTCAACCGAATAAAGACTCAATTTGTTATAACCTACCTTTACACACACATGATGAAGATCATTTTCATCACCCACAAGTCCTAAAATTAGCCTCCGGTACACATACCGAATGGATTTTAAATTAAGATAAAAAACACAACGAAATTTATCAAAAAGTAACAAAAAAATTGCTACAAAGACAAAACATTAACGAACAAATCAATTCACGTTTTACACCAGCCTCCGATTTAAAAATTGGAACCTTTGTTTAATACCAAATTATAAAACACAAAAAGGAATTTCAAAAAAATTACAACCCCTTCGTAAAGGACCATGCCAAATAATCGCCAAACCCACCGACGTAACATATAAAATCACCGATTCAGACCAAAAGAAATTGTTCAACATAGAAACAATCTATTGCCTTACTACCCAAAAGAATACGCACTATGCGAACTAACTCAATTATATTCTTTCACAAGTTTAAAAGTTATTCAAAATCACCTACATACGGAAAACGAAATAAATAAACAAAACGACATTCACCTTGAAAAACAAAATAGAAAACAATCTACAACCAAAAACAATACAAAAAAGCTAGATCAAATTATACCTCAAAAAGAAAGAAAAAAAATAGAAAAATGATAGAAAAAATTATACCCCAAGAACAAGTCGAGAAGTCAGAACATAGAGAGTCATCACGACTTAGAAATCAACCACGTAAAAACTATAAAACATTCATCCCACAATCTAAAATATTAAAGAAAGTTGAATTTCAAAAACAGCTTTAATTTTAAAATAAATAATCTTTACACCTCTGAAACATTTTGAACTTTCATTTTTCAAAATAACATGCTGACAATCACACAGCAAATTTAGTTCAAAATTAGCCAATAGGATTCATCCAATCCGTCAACTTCTCTAAATCTAACACAAACCAATTAGACGAAAGATATTACACTTCAGGCATATCTATAACTATAACTTTATAACCTCCAGGTCAAAAATAAGCAAGCTTCTCAAACTTGACAACTAAAACAAATACCACCATAATATCATAACCCTCCCTTATCTGATAACGCAAAGATCAACAATATTTTCCCAATTCAGACCTCAAAAACCCCCCAAACAAAAATGTTAAATTAGCCTAAAGTAAAAGAACAACCATATTAAATTAGCCTAAAGTAGAAAGACCTCAAAAATACCCCAGATAACTTGACAAATAAAAATAAAGTAAAAGAAGACCTCCCGAATACCATAAAATTAGCCTCCAACACTTTTTCACAAATCTCAACCCACTTGTCAAAAAACCAATAAATAACTCGACCACACTTAAAAATCGCCCCAAACAACAAAAAATGTTCGATCAAGAGCCATTTCTTAAATGCTCTTCTCTCGATCAGTTAACATAATTCTCAACATTTTAATAAACTTTTTAACAAAATTTAAAATTTTATTCATGTTTCTTTTTGATACTTTTGAAGCTTTCATAATAATTTTAATCATTTTTTGCAAAATTTTTTAAAAATTTTCTACTCCCTATTTGAAATATATCTCCAACTTTCCCAAGTCATTGATCATATTCACAGTTACGAAAACCCAAAATTTGTTTAAAAGATTCGAACCATTTTTAGTAGAACAGATATCTTTTTACTATTTGTAATTTTTATAATATTTTTATCATCACTAATATTAACAATATGCAAATGCATAAAGAAAGCAGTCATAATATTCGCATTAGCAACAATCCTTTTAATTCTTTTTCTTGAAGAATAATATAATAAACATAAATTTTTTCACTAAAAGAAATCAATCAAAAAACCCTCAAAAATTGCTAACCAACAATTACACAGTCAGTCTTCACCAAAAGCATCCCAAGAAAACCCGACACCACCTACAACTGACCAAAATCCCCAAACATCTACACGAATTTCTTTCCAGGATAACCCATATACCTTTGAAGAACGACACGCTCGCTTATCTGAACCACTAGAACCAGTTCAGCGACAGGCACCTCTGAGTGAACCAACATTTAACTTATACCCGACACTACCACAGGAATTAAATAGAATTCGAAATATTAGTCAAAACCAAAATGCAGTTGAAATAAATAGACAAATCATACATCCACGACGAAATAGAAACTTTCAAACCCCCCGAGTTCATTTTGATATACCCCAATCCCCATCACCAAGTACTCCGGAAAACCCAATTGGCTTATTACCGGAAACCCCTACACTTCTTTCACAACGTAGCACCTCAACTCTACCTTCAGATTACTTAGGTTCAACACCAACATCTGAACAAATACGTGAAAATCCCTTTAACCCCCCAAAACAAACATCACGACTAACCATATTGGACAACGCAATCTTTCACACAAGGTGAACCAAATTTAATAAATGATCCAATAAATATTTCTACAGATACAACAACATCATCATCACTACCAGAAACATTATCACTACCATCAACACCATCAATAAGCCAGTTTTCACCGACGCATTTTCCTTTAAATTTCCCAAATATCCTCGACGCTAGATATCGAGAACAATCATCAACAAATATCCCTTTAAGATTAGACTGGAATACATTCACAGCACCTCCACCATTATTTGGACAACACCCAGAAAGTAACCGACTCCACAACTGGGCACTTAATAGATTACAATATAGACAAGATATCCACGAAGACATTCGTGACTATAACATCCAAATACTCCAACAAAATAGCCTACAATTAAAATTTGAAATCACGGTTAAACTAAACAATATTGCTCAACATCCTTATCCATTAAATCCACCAAATATAACAGCTCAATCGCTACCACCGCCTTTTATAACAACTGAAGTAATATATAAATACGACAGATATACCAAGAAAACAATTGGTTACATCACATTTTATAACCCGTACTCAGGATTATCATACACATGTATATTCTAAAAACATTGATTTTTCTCCAACTCCTTTTTCTAATAATCTCCGATCAGAACATAAATCCTTCTCCTCGCACAGGACCGCAAGACCTATTAGTAACACATTACGATTGTGAAGAAAATGAACAAAAAACACTACACAAATATGCAATAAACCAAGTATCACAATGCGAAACAGAACCACAAGCTATAGAAACTACAAATGTAATAGCGACATTCTATTCAAAAGCCCGAGCAACAACAATCATAGGATATAAATTTACAGCAACATTTTCCGAAAAGAAAGTACATTGTTCACAAGTTTCAAACGGAAATAAAAACCGACTTGACCATGAATCATTCTACCAAAGTAATATAGAACGACTTTTGCATCTAAATCCCAATGATTGTAAAAACGAGCTACTCAGACTAAACATCACAAGAAATAAAAACACCGACAGAAAACTAGTAAATTTTCAAGTTATTTCCGATTCTGTACATCAAGCAGAACTTGAAAGATATCAAGGACATATAAAACTAGATGAAAAACACCCATACAACGGCGCACACGGAAGATTATTTTACGACATACACGATAAACACTGGATACCACACATTGGTATAAATAACCCGTCAAACTGCAAAGCAGACACAAAAAATAAAGGATATCAAGAAATAATGTTTTTCGATTGGAAAACACAACTCGAAAAAGTACAACTCACACGAGATTTATCTGACAACACAATGATCTATCAAGGAATTAGATTACCTTGTAAAAACGATCAAGGCTATTGTGACCCTACAACACGAACACAAGCAACAATTGTTTGGTTTCCCGAAGATACATGTACAACATTTCAAGTAGCAAAAATACACGCCCGAATGATAAAATTTCACGAGAAATATTTCATACAATCAATCCCATATGAACAAGTAAATCCATCACGAAAACAAAGTACTGATTTTAAAAACATCCACAATATAGAAAATAAATTGACCCGTTTTCAAATATATCAAGAAACAGAACTTGCATGCAAATACAGAAACATGCATGCAAAACACAATATTCTGAAATATTAGTTGAATACGAAAAAGGTTTCGGCATGACCACTGGAAAAATAAAAATTGACCCTCATGCCACAGGTCATCCCCTAAACGAAGGAACATCATATATACCAGTTAATTTCCAAATAAGTAATGGTCAACCTGGTGGACATCTACAGCCACATGACACTAGCAGCACACGCTTACAAGAACTATCATTAATGAACAATTCTTATTTTGGTAATATTCACTATGATATTCACTTAGATATGAAACTAGACTACACAATTAGTCGAATTTTTCAGGAAATGTCACTCTCTGAGTTAGAAACACTTCACCAACTATGCGAATTAGAACGGACACAAATCCTACAATCACTTGCACTAGCAGTATTAAAAATACCCTACGCAGGATATTTACTATCAGGAAATAGATCAAATTTTCTAGACTACGAAGGAAACATCATATGGTTTTGTACTTAAACCAAAAAAGTATAACCACTATATGTTTTTGAAGATAAAAGATGTTATAAAAGAATCCCTATCTTTTATAAAAATAAAGAACAATTTGTTGACACACTTTCCAGACGAACATATTTTTGGGATACCGCAGTCCCATGTGGATCAGAGAATAGCCACAATGTAGTACAATTGAACCCTGATGAAGATAAATATTATCTTCTTACCCCATACCCCACATTAATGCAATCACTCAAAAAATTTTCACCCGAAAGCATCAGAGCTATTGCTCGTAACTCAAATATTGATTTACAATCAATTGGAATATATTCAAAAACTGATATCCAACATCACATTAGATCACAACAATTCCAGGATTTATTAACACAAATGGACACTATACAAAGACAATCAATTGACCAAAACTTACGCAAACTTGCCGAAACAGCAGGATTTGCAGATATCTATACACAAGATTATAGCGGATATTTTAAAGATATTAAAGACTATATATATCAAAACGGTGAAAAATACAGACCACAAGATATTTCACCCAAAAATATTTTTAGCTTTGTTACACTAAAAAATGAAATTCTCGATTTTCTAGGATGGCCCTATTACATCTTAGAAAAATTAACTATCCTATACGCAATGTTTAACTTTATGGGATTTCTTTTTTCACTTTTAAAAGGAATCTATAACACATGTGCTATACACACACAAGTAAATAGACAAGCAAGTGTAGCACGCATACTATTTGCAGGATTTTTTGGAATTTTTTCATCATCAATTAACAAAATTCTTCCAGACGCACAAATAAAAGAATATAACACAAAAATAGCAACAACACAGAACACGTACAACGAAGAACATAATAACATAGAAGTAACGCCTACAGCACCACAGCTGCCACCCCTACCACATAACCATCCATTATCCTTAGTCCCACGAAATTTCCGAAACCTAGCAATAACACATAACCCAAATTTTAGACCAAACATATCGCAAAGTCCCATACAACACATAATGACACATCATTCACAAGATGAAAATACATATGAACAAATTATAGAACAACCCCATACCACCGCTTTTCAGTCTCAAAATAATAATTTTTTTAGCCCACGATGAGCCGACAACTTGGATCCCTGCACCGCTCAAATTCCCACCCAACCAACCTCAACACTCCAATTACAATAATTCCACTTTTTGCTTTCCCACCACCCGATTTTCCAAATAGTAATATAACATCAAGCATGAATTCAGACACTAATTCAGATATTTCAGTTTTATACTCCATTTCACAACTAAATAACCCGAATTTGGAACCCCTGACGAATTTGCAGACTCCGAACCATCTCCATCCAATAATTTTCAAACCAACTCCTCAGTTTTTTCAAAGCCCCCTTTTCAACCAATCCCAACAAATAATCCACTCCCGCCCATTTCTACTCCCTCTTATGCTTCACAAGTAACCCCAACCTATTCTCCATTTCATTCCGACCGATCATCTAATTCTCCCGATACTCCCCAAATTTCCCAAGAACTTGATAATTTTATCACCCTACAACAACAGCTAATACACCCTAACACCCTCACAATCAATCAAATTTCATCCACAATAGAATCCTCAAACCCACCTACTCCTACACCCTCCTCAGCCTATACTGCATCATTAGCACAATCATCAACATCCACCGAATCATCAAATAGCACTAACCGAGCTTATCGCACTTTAAAAAAGAAAATTCCCAAACCATCCATTCCCGACCAAACCAGGAACAGCCCGTGAATATACTAATCATCCACACCACACCAACACGAAAGATTTTCTAGCAATCACCTTACCTTCATTTCCACAATATACTTTAAACACACCTAATGACACTAACGACACACGTAGTTTTGTAGATGAACATGTTTTAATGCCTACACTTCATTGGACAACATATTATCATTTTACTAATCCCCTTTGCCTCCCACTATCTAATACTCATAGCGATATAGAAAAGCATAAAGATATGCTATATAGACTCACCGCAACACTAACACCTAGACAATTTACTTATATAGGATATAAAAAATCACTAAAAACATTCACTGCACCCCGAGCTAACGAATTTACAATAGAATATTACGACCATAATATCATCCGAACTAATCAAGACCAATTTTTAGATGACGACCGCTTCGCTAACCCACAACTAACAGAAAAATTCTTCATAAAAACATCATATGTATTCACACTCAATATTTTCGATAGAAAATATGATAACATCATTTCTGAAGCACTAACTGATATGCAAGCTTACGAAAGTTTTAAAGAAAAATTTCAATTCTTTTCACTAACCTTTCACTTCCTTGCACCACATGAACGCGATTTGCACTGTTCACATGACATCATGTTACGCACTAAACAAACTCACAGATATACATACTATCGCTTCATACAAAATCATTTTGATCTACATACTCCATCAAGACAACCACATCATCGTTTTCAGTTTCTTAACTCGAAGTACACCTCACCATTTTTTCTAAATTTCACCTATTGCATCAAAGATACTAACCTCCACGGCATCCTCCGCAATTATGACCCAATGACACAGATGTATATATTTTGTCCCATCACGAAGACCTTTAATGCTGAAGAATCCAGACCCTTCCTTATCCCACATGGATTTATCCAACCTATAGAAATCCCTATATTAGAATTTATTCATAATACTAAATACAATCACAAAATTATAATCTCATTCAAAACACACCTTATGAGTTTGCAGTTGGCACCGAAGAACTAAAAACTATTAAAGCACTTCAATTGCTTTGGCCACTGCTTCAAACTTAAAACATCATTCGCATACTAGCAAAGTTACTAACAAATTCCGACATGATACACGACATCTTCCCCCACGGTTTTTTCCCAGACGATTAACAGGTAAGTATAATTTCAAATATTCTTTACTAATAAATTTAAAGTAACACTAACCATTCTTTACTCATGTTTCTTTTAGATTTTTAGTCTTCATACCACGATCATCTGCAAAAAACAGAAAAGAAAAATAAAAAATAAAAACTTGCTAAAATTATTCTAAACTTCATTAATATTTTCACAAAATAATCTGATAAAATTTATACAACATGTAGTAAATTAATTTATAAATTATTCCCCCGTAAAGCAGTAAATCTAAATATGATGAAAATTTATAACTTTAAATTTCCCCCAAAACTAGCAGTAAAATTGAAATTCTATGTAATAAATTAATAAAATAAAAATGCAATACTAACCTTTTGATATTTTCATTCACTCGCACAAGAATTCTATCCAAACTCGCACAGCTCGCCCACAAAGAATTGTTTAAATAATGAATTTCAGTTTCAAGTTTTCACACTCAACAACTCTAACACACGATAACAAGTTTCAAACTTTCCTTTAACCCGGTTGGAAAGGAATTATATACTAAAACAAACTAACCAACGCAGCTTACTAAACACCACAAACCATAAAATAACAGCATGACTAAGAAAAGAAAACCAATGGTACCCAAACCGGATTAACCCAGTTTAAAACTGGATAATTTATTCTTCTGAAGACTATTATAAAGTCTAAGAAAGAAATAATAAAACACAAAAAAGTCGAAAGACAAACCCATAACAAAAACAATTTGATTTTTGAAAAAAAGACACAACCAAAGGAACATAAGAAAGACCAACATAAACCCAACATAAAACGTTATCACATAACAGGACCTCTCAAAGAAACCGCACGAAATCATACTCCCACTCCTGGCCTAACCCACCAGAGAGGACGTCCTGATCATGCTCTATAGCCGGCCTAACCTACCGTGCTACATCCACGCTTTGTGACCACACTTCTATTTTTAATAAGAGGTACTCAAGGGTGAGTAACTCTTCAAAATAACCGAACTAAAACAAAATGCTTTTGTGAAAACAACTAACTAAATTCATAATTAAAAAACTGAACTAATAAAAATTTTATACAAGGTAAATTATACCTTGCAGTATATAGATCAGCACAAAACAACAAAGATGAACATCCAAAAACAAAATGACCCCACTACACTCGAACAAGAATGGCTAACCACAACCGATATGCCGTCCACAATCAATCACAACTCAAAGGATTTAGAGTACGACTTGACTTCGCAGAAAAGGACTTCATTGAACTAGACCAATTATCACCTCGATGTTCAAGTATACGTACAGATCCGAGTTACAAGGCATCCCCTCCACGCACAATCTCCACGCCATTCCCAGACGAGGTTGAACACAAAACAAGTTCTCTACATAATACAGAAAAACCCGTCATAGCAAACCATTTTGAAATCAGATTGATTTCGTTGGGAAACACAGTCGTTGTCACAAGAAGACACAACGATTAATGCCCCAAACTCCAGCGTCCTGGAACTTCTCTAACAAGAGGAACCGGACAAGAATACGATGTTCGCCCAATACCAACGTTCATCATCCATCCTTTGAATTGCAGAAAGATAATTCTAAAAAACTCTGTAAAACCCGGATGGGTGGAACCTGATCCAAACTACATTTTATGATTGGACAAATTAGATATTTTACCACTGTAAAGTACTTAATATTAACCAATCATGATCCATCTAACTAACAACCCACTTATTTGTAATTGCTGAAATTACTTGTAATTTCAGCACCAGAGAGATTTGAATTTAACTTAGAAATTAGTTGCCTCTCCAAGAGAACTTCAGCCGCCGCAACAAACCAGTATACCCTAGATCTATTCAGCCTAGCAGAGACTAGTTAAACACCCTGAGACTAGAAAGTATAAGAGTAAGATTAGGATCGGTATTAGACTAAGAAGTTGCACGAATCTATCCGGCCGAAAATAAGATAGCGTGACGAGCAGACGGTGTACCCTATCCGAAATTACTCTATGAGTTAACCACATCGGTCCTAACTCACTATTCAGAGAAAATACTAATTCCGATGTTGGCTTTCAGTAAATCAAAAAAAGAAAACGCCATATTTTTTCGCCTGCAACCAATTGTCATTTAGATTTTTCAAATTAGAACAAAATGATGTTATAAGCAAGCAGTGACTTTTGGCTATTGGTTGCCTATTGAGATAAATTCAAAGTAATCCACAATCGAAATAATTTCACTATCGACCGACCAGAACGATCATTGATTTAAAAAATCAGACAGCTGATTATTGGGACTTAAAAAACAGATAAAAATATTTAGTAAAATCCGTCACAAGTCTAAATTTTCAATTGACTATAGAAGTTTCTGTCAGTGAATGTGATTTTGATCTTGAATGTGATCTTAGTTGAATCCATGTAATTTTTCGCGAAGACTTGCTGCGTGGTGGGCAAGTAGCATAGAATGATGAGATTACCATGATTCAGTTGAATAAATTCAAGCATAACGGAAAGTTTTTTTCCTAAATAAAAATTACTTTCAATTAATAATTAATTTCTTTTGTCAAAATTGAAAGTTAATTAAAATCATTATGAGACCAAATTGTGTTCTGGATAGACGCACAACTTGGTGTCTGTGGGTCACTGGAATTCAAGGATAAGTCTTCAAGCATGTTCCAAAGTGTGGCTTTCACTTGCAAAAATTCTGTGGATAAAAATAACTGGAACGTAAATTTTGCCAGCAAAAATAGCGGATGTTGCGACAATTCTGTTTTCAGGATGTTTCCGAATCCGCTATTAATCCACGAAATGCACAGTTTGGCCTCAAAATGATGAAAAATGCAGAACGAGAAAATGCTCCTATACAAACGTAGAAGTTGCAGTATACTTGAAATGATCGTCATCAAATTGAGTTTGAAAACTGAGTTATAGTTTCATGAGGTTTGGAACTTTTGAAAAATTCTGACCAATAATTCTTGACATTGAGATAAGATATCTTTTTCATTTTTTGCAGAATTGAAATCACGGACAGAGGGGTTTTAATATGATACTACCTTTGCCACCTTAAGAGTTTTTTCGTGAGGTAGTCAAAGCTGAGAAGAGAAAAAAGCACCATATGCAATAGTGTTTCCCTTTCCTTGAATTGGTCGGAACAAAAATGAAGCAGTAAACATGCCATTTTGTACCAATTGAAGTCTCAACATTTCAACAATTTCGAAGAATGACAGTTAATTTGCAGAATTATGCCCTCGCGGAAATATCGCACCACCTCCGACCTATTTTTCACAAACACAATCACTACGTTGGACAATTCGATGGCTGTTGTCCGGGTCAGTTCAACGTATACTACAAAACAGGTTGGAATGAACATAATTTGGATCAAGTTATCAGCCATTCACAGATGTAATATGACTTAATAGAATGGCTCGCTACATTAGGCGATTTTTTTTGCCAACCGTTAAAAATCACGCTAAAAAGATTGCTAACGATTTTGCACGTTCATTTTGCGCATCAACTTGACTTCATGTTTTTTTTTTAAGTTTCCCACTCTCTTGTAAAATTAGTCTTAAAACATCAAAAAAAATGTAAGAAGGCTTTTGTAAATTGAATATGAGAAAATCTATAAGAGGGAAATGAAAAAGAGCTAGGACACCATCCCACACTGGAGTTCCATGGATAGAAAACGATTGATTTTAAGTTTTTTATCAGTGTTTGTAATAGCGAAGAATAATCGATAACAACCAATTACAATTGGATTAAGTTATTAAATTGCAATTATTATTTAAAGCAATGAAATCCATTGCAAATCCCATATAATTGATTATTTTTCTCGTTTACAGATAATGACAATTACTGATAATTTCCATTGTAATCGATGTTTTTTTTCATTTTCTTTAGATTCGAATTTCAACGCACATAAAGTTTGTTCTACATTATAAATTAAATTTGGCTATTTCTTGTTCAGTTTCAAATTTTTTCAGCCCAACTTAGATTTTTGTTAATGTTACGGTTACTTTTGTTAGGGTTTCGTAGATTTATGAAAAACTCCTCCCCCCCCCACCCAAACTGACCCAACCACGCCTGAACCAACCCCCCTCGCCAGACCCCAGTCCAAACTCGGGTGGATGAGGGGGTTGGTTCTGGCCGGTAAGGGGGGGGGGGGAAGTTGACAGAATCGTTTTGTAATTTGAGTAACTTTAGCTTTAGAAATGTTGCAGGCCGTACACTTGCTTTGCAGCATTTCCGCATTACTCATTTAATAATTGCAGAACTTCTTGCAGAATTCTGCATGAAACTAAACAAAAATAAAGTGAGAAAAAAAAACATTTTAATGTGATTTTTTACTTATTACATAATCCATTATAATGGATTTCAAATGAAATATAATTCATTAAGTTTTTGCGTGAAAAAAATAGACTAAAATCATTTTTAGTCGACTTTTGTTGTCAGAGCGTTACATGGAAATCAAATACACTGACAATATTTTAGACCATGAAAATCCATTTTATTAGATTTTCTATCACTTTTCTGAAATATAACATCCGACCCTCTCAATGAGTTAGTTTCAAAACACTTAAATCGGTAATGATGGTGCCCAGCAATGATATGATTGCGGGTTCAAATTGCACATGAGCTGCAGTTTACAAAGTTAGCTCATGTAAGATTCCCATAGCTTAGTTAACTTCAAATAATTAACATCCGGGTTAGGCCACTGTTTGGTTGACTAAAAAGTTAATAATTGGGTGAAACCTTAGACTTTGAACCAAATTTAAATATCCTTTCTCCTAAACCGATTACATTGGTCCAATTATGAGCCCTTTTACCACTCCTCCCCCCCACAATTGATTTTCAAAATTGAAACTAAACTAATATTAACGTTGAGATACTAACAAGCAAACTATTGTAAACATACTTCTTTTTCATAATTGATACAAAAATTTTACGCATTTTGCCATAATAACACGTTAAATAACTATATAAAAAAGTTTCAAAAGTCCGCAGGGAGTCAAAAAACGTCCATTTATGCATAGGTTTCCTTCATATGGCGATGACACCTAAAGAATACGTGTTCCATTTAACCGACTATAGTGACGAAAACAAACAATTGAACTATATCTGGTCTTTTTTCTACCCCATCTGTCAAGTCAACATCATCGCCCGCCTGGGTTTTGGGAAAGGAGGGATGCGCGTGTTGGGGCATCATCACAGAAAAGGATACCCGTACCTATTGAAGGTCCCACCTGCTCGTTTTCTCCTTTTCTTTTTTCTCATACTTTAGTCCCAAAACCTAAAAAAATGAGTTTCTAGGTTGAACGATAGATTTTTTTTCTTAGTTAGATTGAACTTTAAGAGGAAGAAAATAAAGCTATAGCACAAAAATTAGTTAATTGGTGAGAAAATTGTATCAAAAGAAGCCCTTTACACAGCACAATTTCTAGAAGGGTAAAACTTCCAGAATTTTGTATCTGAGAAAAAATTATTATTCATAGCCAAAAATTGGAACTTTTCTATATAAAAAACAAAATCTTTGACTAAAAACAAACTTGTAGAATCCTTAAACTAATTTTCGAATTTTTGTTTAATTCATTCAATTATCTTAATCGAAACCATGTTTGGGTGATGTATCAATGTAACATGATTTTTTTTGTTCGAAATTGTTTTACTACTTTTTTAATCAATTCTGTCTGTCCAGCAAAAAGCTAGCCATAGTTAATGACATTTAATTGACAAGATGAGCAAATAATGTGTGACCTCGAGCAATTTATTTGAACAAAATACTTTTTTTTGGGAAAATAGCTTTTCCACAATGTCTTACGAGCTGATTTTCGATTAATTTTGGACGTTCAAATCATACTTTTTCTGTGCAGATTCGATGATCAAAGGGTATATAACCAACATTTTGACATCAATTAGAAGAATATAGTTGTGAACTATAACGTAAAGCTAGATGTTTGTGCTCGGACCAGTGCAAAATCAAAAATGGTCCGACTGCACATGTTTTCATATGGTGTAGTGTTATAGCAATTAAAGATAAATTTTTTCAAAAAAAACGTGAAAGTTGATTTTTTTTATTTTCTGTAAAAACTTGTGCTCTATTTTAATTTAAAATGATAATTTTGCGTTTTTTACTCAAATTTTTGAATCAATTCAATTTTGAACGTTTTCAATTCTTATTTTACGCTTTAATAAAAATTGGAAACTTTGAGCAATTTACTGTTCTGGAAGTTACAAACTCTCACATCCTCAAAACTTTTCAAATAATATGTCACAGGTGATATACTTTTTTCATTTTGAGCTCAATTAAAAATAGTTTTAATGTAGTTTTTCAAATGAATCAGGCGCATGGGCTGATCTAGACTTTTCTTGATCTGCGTTTTTTGATCTACGTTTCCCCCTCAAAACTAGTATATATTGGAGCTGAGGGATTTTTCAGAATATGAGAAAATTTTCAGGGTCAGTCAGCCAAAAAAAAACATCTCAAATTATAACACAGGGGACCCTTAAGGTCGGCACGGGGTCGAATTCTGAGGGGGGGGGGCGATGCCACTCTAATCCTGCTACTGATTATTCGTAAAGCTTATTCGAAGATTTGAATACTGGTAACTTGGTCAATTCAATAACAGTAAATTAATCGAAACTTCCCATATTTTTGCTCGGTATAAAAGTAAATTTTGAAAAAATACTACTAAAGCGCAGCTCAATTGTTCCGTCGTTTTCTTTTGACAGCCGGTACAAAATTATGAAAAAGGAAAAAGCGACAGATTGGCAATCAATGGACGGAGCGGATTTCGTACAATAACGTTGGTGCTTACTTGACCTTCAGCTGGTTCAAGAAGAATGTTATTTGCATAGAGCAGGAATGGATCTGCAATGGAACTAACCTGACTTTGAATAGCTAAAGTAATCCTTGCTTCGGGGCTGTATATTTAAGGCGAAAAATATATTAGGCTAAAATAAAAGTGTTTACATTAGGCCAAAGTGTTTAAATTTTGATTAGGAAAGTGAATATTTCATCAGAAACCCCCTTATTATTTTTCCAAACGACATTGACAAGAAGGGGTTAAAGACTACAGAACCGTTTGTAGGTTCATGGTCGTCGTTTGGCGGCGATGGCTCAATTTTTTCTAAACGCTCTCCCGTACCCTAAGCTCTCCCGTACCCAGTAAATTTTCTAAAACAGATCTGAAATAATCTTTTTCAGATCTAAATTTCAGATCTGAAATAGGTTGTGAAATGTTTAAATAACGCTTGGATACTTTAAGGATTGGTTATTTCAGATCTAATTTCAGGTCTGAAATTTTCTTTTTCTTGGTTATTTCAGATCTGAAAAAATCTATTTCAGATCTAATTTCAGATCTGAGAATCAACGTATGTAAGAAATAAAGAATTTCAGATCTTGCGCAGAAAATCCCCGGGGTACGGGCTGTTAGCAAGTTCGCAACACAATAGCGCGACTGCAGCGGTCACTATTTTACGGTTGATTAGCTGTTTGAACAAAATTACGTGTATGTAGTATGAAGCAAGTGTATGACGTAATTAAGCACATATACGGTTTCTGCTAAACTGTTCACTTTTTAATGAAATTTTCCCCGAATATATTTTTCGCCTAATATAACCACCCCTCTTGTTTCTTTTCTCTGATTTGGAAAAAATCTTTTCGCGCCAAATTCAAGCGGAAATTGACTGAGTATTTTGCTACTTTTTGAGCGTTTTTTTTTTTATTTTTTAACAGTTTTCTAAGGTTTATTAAAAAAATGGCTGTATTTTTCAAAAAATGACCGTTTTTTGAGCCTGATTTAGACTAGTGACGTTTTTAATTAAATAAATATCTTGTTGTATAGATTTAAACTGAGAGGCTCTCCATCAGTCAAAGCATTGAGAGTATTATCGGTATTCTTTTAATTTTAACAGGCCATTGCTTATTTGGTTGATCTCTAGTTTTGCTTCATGTACGGTTGAATACGTAAAGGTTACAAAAATATTTAATAAAATAATTATATATATTTTTGTAACCTTTATGTAACCAACCGTATATGAAGCGAAACTAGAGATCAACCAACTCCCCACGTGGCGTTAAAACATTAACTCAGCCCCACATACACCTCAAAATCAGGCATCAGACTCGACTAGGCTGCTCCGCCCTTCAGTCGTTAAGATATCTGTCAGAAAAATTGGTCACTAGGAGTAACTGTTGAAAAAAATCAGTAGAACCACACAATAACGAGCAATGCAGTATCATTATCAATCAAGGTCATCGATGAGAACAACCACCATAGAAATAGCTGGGACTTGCAAATTCTTAGATTGAAATGCTTGAGGACAGCTACTTTAATGCATCAAATTTGAAAGCATAAAATCCCTAAGCAAGGTTACTTGTGATCAAAATTGTGATTTAAGCCGTTCGTTGGAAACCAATGAACAAGATGTTTGACTCAATCTCGTTTCAAGCAGCAGTTTACAACCAACCAGTTGAAACCACTGCTAATAAATTTTTTTACACACTTTGAAATTTATCACTGTAAAGTTTTTAGAACTAGCCAAACATGTTCCATTACTAAAGATTATGATAATTTATAATACTGAAACTATTCATTTTAGAAATCAGTTGCCTGAAACTATTCAGTATATACTATTCATGCCAGAGAAAAATAATTCAATTTAGAAATCAGTTGCCTCTTTCTCTTCTCTAACCTCGCGAGAATACCAGTATATACTAGATTTATTGAGTCTAGGAAATATAGGAGTAAGATTAGGATCGGATTGGACCAAGAAGCTGCACAAACCTATCCGGCCAAAAATAAAATAGCGTAGCGAGCAGACGGCTTACCTCATCTGAAGTTACTCTATGAGAAGTACATGAAGCAAAACTACAGATCAACCGACTCCCCATGTGGCGTTAAAACATCAATTCAGCCCCACATACACCTCCACATCAGGTATCAGACTCGACTAGGCTGCTCCGCCCTTCAGCCCTGAAGAACTCTGTCAGAAAAATAGATCACTAGCTGTAATTGTTGGAAAAATTAGTAGAACCACACTAACCGAACGAACAATGCAGTATCATCATCTTTCATTGTAATCGATGAGAACAACCATCTTAGAAATAGCCTAAATTTAATAATTGTTAGATTGAAAGACTTGAGGACTCAGCAACTTTTATGCATCAAATTTGATAGCATAAATTCATTAAATATGGTTACTTGTGATCAAAAATATAATTTGAACCTTTTGATGAAAACCAATGAACAAAATGTTTGACTCGATCTCGTTTCAAGCAGCAGTTTGCAACCAACCAGTTAGAACCAGTTCGAATGACTTTTTTTTATCACTGTAAAGTTTTTAGAACTAGTCAAACATGATCCAATACTAAAATTTATGATAAATTGTAAGACTGAAACTGTTCAAAGTTTCAGCCAGAGAAAAATTAAATCGAATTAGAAATCAGTTGCCTCTTTCTCTTCCAGCGAGAATACCAGTATAAGCTAGATCTATTGAGACTAGGAGATATAAGAGTAAGATTAAGATTGGTATTAGACTAAGAAGTTGCACGAATCTATCCGGCCGAAAATAAGATAGCAACGACGAAGAAACGGCTTACCTTATCTGAATTTACTCTATGAGAAAGCCAACCCGTATCTAAACACATTTGGTGCGACCAACGAGTCTTGTGCAGACCAATACTAATTTAGATGTAGCAAAAACCTAGAATTAGCAAAAAAACTAAGAATTGATCTTAGAAATCAGTAGAAAAATTTAGCTTATTTCCACGTATCATTAAGTCTAATCAAGCCGAGCGAATACTAAAGACAAAACCAGATCACAACAAAGATGATAAATCAAATACCTGCATCGCAAAGCAAAAACACAGACGACGACAAAAACTCAAACCTAATTGTGCGATAAAATTATTATTTAGCTATTATATAAGCTGCATCAAACAAAATTAGAGCCCTAAATGTATCCAATGGAGATATTTTAAATTAAATAACAAAGCTAACAATATATTTATAAAACAACAAAACGTCGACAAAAACTTTGCCTAGCTTCAAATTTGAAATCAGACTTGATTGTTCTGAAAAAACATACGTTTTATAAATTTATCAATTCAACACAGATACAAACAATTAAACAAAGTTAGTGAAACTTTTAAATTTTGTTAGTGTCACAAAACTTCTTTGCTTCTCGAGGATGATCGTTTTTTATATTTTTCCTAAAACAATCAAGAGTGTTTAATTATCTATTTCAATCAAAAACAAGATCATCAAACCTTTTCTTGGGTCTCTAAGAATTTTAAAATTATTTCAAATTTTTAATAATCAAGGCTTCTCCTTGATTTTATTTTTGAATTTTTAAACTTTTAACTTTAAACTTTAAATCAGAACATCAAAGCTTCCCCTTGGATCTTTAGTCGTAATTCTTTTCAAAAAATTTTCTCTGAGCCTCTGATCATCAATGCTTTCCTTGGAACCAGATCACCAAATTGTTCCTCTCTCATTCAAATCCTACTTTTTAGAACAAGTGTCTAACGAGCTCAAACGTTGATTCATTCTCCAAAATTTACAAACGACCCAAGAATTAGTGAAATTTTTGTCTCAAATATATTTTCTCAGATACCATTTTAATTAATTTGAGCAATAATTTGAACTTCGGTTACTCATACTTCACTTGACCCTTCCTTTTATTGGTCCCCTTGGGATTAGAAAAAAAACACTTAGGACTAGCAAGCCCTTAAATAGTATCTAACGATTCTTGTTGATTGAGTTACTGTTCTCTAACCCTCGATCTAATATCGATCCCCACTTAGGCAAGATTAAGATGACTTAAATGTTTAAAATACTCTCTCCCTAACCCGTCGTGCCACGAAAAAGCGACCCGAGAATTTAGGATAATCTCACAAAAAGAGAGTAAGAACTAACAGTTTTTTTTAGGAAATAGGGATTTTAAATAAAACCTGGATTTTGCATCACTCATCCTAACACTTATGTCAAAAAATAGTTAAGCAAACAAACAATATATTTTACATAATTGTCTAAATCAAAACTCTAGATACGATCTTTTTATATCACCACAAAAACAAAATATAGGATATATCAAATCAAAAATAAAACAAGAAGGAAGACGATTATCTGAAAACAAAAACATATTTTGTTAAAGCATTTTTTTTGAGAAGCGAAACGCAATTTTCAAATCCGATACAGCAATCATGCAAAGTCTCGAAGACCTCAAAAAACGAGAAAAAAACAACCATTACATCAAAAGGAACAACGACTTCTTTCCGATTCAGAAGCAACAGCAGCATCAGCATTAAAAAGAAAACGTACACTAAAAAACAATTAAAGCAGAAAACCAGTACAAACATACACTTGGAATCAATCTCTGTGGCAAATTGAAAGTTACTTATTAACCGTTATATCACATAAAAAATGATTCATTACGACGATAACTTCGAGAAAAAGTCTATTCTACCATTTGTCATAATTACCATCAGTGACCCATCAAGCGGTCAAATACAACTTTGTCACATTCTCATCTTAATTTTATTTCAACAAATTAGTAGCCCATGCCTACAAAATTCCCAGAGGTAACAATAAAAAGGCAAATACAAGAGTATTAACTATCAAGCATGTGTAAAATAACCCCACAAAACTGTATATTCATCATTGAACTTCTAACGCCAGATTTCCAAAAAGCACCAAATACAAAGAGACGAGACAGAATTAAGTTTCTCTAAACATCAAAGTTTGCAACGAGCAGACTCAATAATCACAAATGATGTTTTTCAATCATATATAATTATCTTTCTATAATAGATACAAGCGAAACTGTTTATGTATCTCCACCACAAATATCCCGACATATAGCACTAAGAACAAAAATAAATCTGGCATCACAATAATTAAAGGCAAATTGCGAAAACTTGTTGATAGAGAAGTTTCAGAAACCACAATAAACGATCTACGAAAAAATCTAGCATGGTCTATGAGATCATTTTCAATAGAATCTAGACCTATTTGAACAACCTAGAAAAGATTTAGGCAGATAAACCAGATTAGGTATGGGACCCCAAATAGTATCACGAAAAATGTTTTGATGTACCAAATGATTTTTCATGCTCAGCAATTGAAACAATTTCGTTTGACAAAAATTTTTGAAATTTATATCCATTAACCACAGATAGAACGCCATTTAATTACAATACAAGCTCATACGATAGAGCAATTATTAGTATTCTGAATTCAACAATTTGGGGGTTCAAAATTAATAACTCTGTTCAAACCATTCAAAGCAGTAAATTGATAAAATGAAAATAAATTACAAGAAAACTAACCTTTTTATGTGAGCTTCTTTTGTAAATTTTTAACTAGTTTCTTTACTCGCCCACAATTCACCCACTCTTTCCATCAAACACGCACAACTCGCCCACGTAGAAATGTTTACTAAATCAATTTCTAGTTTCAAAATCTAACTGATTACAACTCTAATTTACTAACACCACAAAACCAACCACATGTATAAGAAAGTCCAACGATACCCAAACCAGATTAAAACCAGATTGAAACTGGATAAATTGGTTTTTCTGCCGTAGTCACAATCTTCACAGGATTTGAAGTTTGGATCCAACATCGCAGAAAAGAAACCCATTGATGAAGAACAATGACCAACTCGATGTTGAACTCACATACAGATCCTAGACACATGGCACTTCAAACAGAAAGGTCAAACCCTATCTTGCACGTAGTCTCGCTCTAATTTAACGAAATCGACACATCATTTGCATCGATCTAAAATCATGACACGATCACTCAAAAGACGACCTAGGATAAAGCGAGACCCACTTCTAGAACACGAACAACTGCCCTTCTTCTCTCTACGAACACAACTACATCTCTTCCTCCTTCACGCAGTCACTGCTCCAACCGCTCAAAAGAAACTGCTCCGAAGAACAGAAATTTCTCCATCCATCCTTCACTACAAAAAAATTGAAATTTATAACTCTCTAAAACCCGGATGGGTGGAGCCAGTTTGAAAGTTTTATTTGTAACTAATTATATTCTTGATAAAATCTATCCCTTTAAAACGTTCCTTACTAACCAATCTTGATCCATAACTAACACTGATATTTATTTGTAGTGTTGAAACTACTAGTAGTTTCAGCACCAGAACAACTTGAATAAATGTTAGAAGACAGCTGTTGCTCTTCTTTGGAACAAGTTCCATAAACGTAACTCGCGAATACCAGTATACACTAGATCTATTGAGACTCGGAGATATAAGAGTAAGATTAAGATTGGTATTAGAATAAGAAGTTGCACGAATCTATCCGGCCGAAAAAAAGATAGCGTGATGAACAGACGGTGCAGCTTATATAAAATTACTCTATGAGAATGCTACCTCTGGCATAGGCTCACATCAGATAGTTACAAAAATTATTGTTATTTTTTTTAACATTAAAAGATTTTTTTGACTCTTACTTACCTTAATTAAAAATAACCTATACTAATTGTAACCCATTGAATTCAATAATGTACTAAGCAATAACAATAAAGAATTTATTGTGTTTATTGGTGAGGTAGCAAAAATAACAAGGAGTGGAGACCGAAGGTAAAAACCAATAAAAGGTTGTTGAAAAGTAAATTTCGATGGCAGGCATCAGGGGGAGCTCTTTGAGTTGCCTTCTTTTTTAAAACAATTTGAGATATTATTTTGAATCAATTAAAGACCACCAGATGAATTCGTGATGTCGGGTCTGAGAACTACTTGTCGACTGGATGAGAAACTGAAAGATACGTTTTTTATCTATGGTAAATGAATTTGATAAATAATAAAAAAAAAGTTGTTATCACAATTTTTTGGTAATTTTTTGATGGAATAACTTCTGATATGGAGATTTAGTTCTTACAATTTCGCTGGTTTTAAATTCACAGACTGAGCCACTTTTCATACAAAAAACCTAATTTTGTGAAAGCCTTTTTTAACTTATAGTTGAAAGAAATCTTGGTATAAATTTTTCCTATGAAAACTACAAATAATAATGTTTAAACAAGGGAGCATGAGCAAGGTTCTTGATGTTTTCGTTGGAAAAAATATTGGTTCATTTTTTGTTCATCGAACAAAATAACACCAACAAGTGGTACATGCCCACCTTGTGGCTATCCGGTTGGTGCGTGTTGGTCTTTACTGAATAATCAAACCCAAAGTATGAAACTGAAAAGTATTCCACACCAATAATTTAGTTGCCATTTGTAGAAAGCTATCTTTTTTGTTAACCTTAGATACAGATATAACTTTTGGCAGTTTTGAGTAAAATATTTTATAGGAAGGCAAGTATTGCGAAGCGAACCGAAACAGGAATTTTTTTTGACAACATCTTGTTGCTCTGAACTGCTTAGTTTTTTAAAGAAATGGTCAAAACTGACAACTTTCTGAAAATAAGATTTTTTTTGAGAATCTTTAACTCCTTACATAGGTGATTGTAATGGTTATCACTGATTTTACAATTACCTCTTTTGAAAGTATAAATGACTGAATTTTATTCATATTTTGATAAACTTTAGTTGATGATAGAATTGAACAAAAACATCTTCTGCACACTTCTGCAATCTTGAAATCTAAAATACCAGAGTTTGGGTTGTCTAACACTGATATTAAAATGTTAGTCAATTTCGTTGAATAAAATTTATAGTGACAGAAAGTCTTGAAGGATATTTATCTCAAAACAGTGGAAAGTACAATGAGTGATTCTGTCACTTCAGTAAAAATTTCGACATTTTGGAAGGCTTTTTTGTTCATCAAAGAACATATTTTTTTGCTGATGATACTTCTTTATTTCTTTAATATTTTTCTTGAAGAATGTGTTCTATGTGAATCCGATACTGAAATTTTTTTTAAAAACTATAGTTTTAATTTAAACAAAAATAGATGAAAATTATGATAAATTGAAAAACTTTGAAACTTTGATATATTCAAAAACTTTTTCTATTGTTTTGCAGAATTTTTTTTCAATTTTTGACAAAAAAATTTTTTAATATGGAGCTGAAAAACTCCCAAAAACTTACTTTACTCAAGAAGAGCCAAGTTTCCACGGCTTAAATTAAGTTTAACTGAACTATTTCAAGGCTCCTGGCTCACTTATTAGCTCGAAATTAGACAGAAACCAAAACTTTTGAACTGGTTTTTATTGACACTGCGAAAGTTTTTTTTATTTTCTTAATGTCGTTCGAATCACGTCTCAAACAATTCTGATCTGATATATTACTCAAAACAATCTGATATTTATTTGTGGTACCTAATTTTGCGTGAAAAGCAATAAAAAAGCTACAACACACCCGAATGTATTGTTTCTCCACATTTTTGAAATGGACGGAACAAGAAAAGCAAATTAAAACAGCAAAACATGTAGCATCTGCTCCACCATCACCAAAAAAAAGAAGTTTATTTTGGTTTAATAGATTTGATATTTTTCTGGGTTTATTAATCCTCAACCAGTTACTTACTCAATTGGAAGAAAACAATCTTCCAGAAATGCAAATCATGTCAAAGAAAAAAATCAAATTTTGGGACACATTTAAAACCCTCAATTCTGCTTTGCGTTATGCGCTTGTTTTACAGCTGGGAGTACAAATCCTTAAGCTAATTAATAAGTTGGATTACAGACTGGTAAATGTTTTGCTTCTGGAACAAATCAGAGATTTTGTGGATTTTTCTCTAGACGGCTCTTTATCCGACACTATTTTCAGTATCAATTAATTTAAAATAAAAAGAGTTTTTTTTTGCTCAAAAAGGAAAAAGAAGAAAAAAGATCTCAGAAACCCCCCAGAGAGGTAAGAGTTAGAAAACATTTAATGATTGTTTCACATCTAAGTTTATGGATTTCTCAGAGTTAAGAACAAAATTAATTTAAATTCTTTTTTTTTGATAATTTTTCTGAATATGCTTGGGGTTTTCTACGGGGTATCAGTTAACAAACAGGGTGTCAGTTTTAGTTTATAATTTTTGATTGTTGTGAATGAAAATTTTTTGTTTTTGAAAAATGCTATTCAAATAATTTTTTTAACATGAAATTGTGTGACTACCGTTTTTTCATTACCAGCCCTGAGGTGCCATGGATAATAACTGATTTTATAATCGAGTTTCGTGGTCAAAAAAATTGGCATTAGAATCGAATAATTATAATTACACTTTGGGACCACGTAATTGATTTTAATCCATTATAATCCATTATTTTAGAGAAGAAAATTCGATTATATTCCATTCAAAACCCGTTATAATTGGATTTCTAAGCCTACTCGATTTCTAAACCTACTAGCATTTAGTTAAATTTTACCAAAAAATATTTTTGCAGCTACCCTTAGTAACCACTGACCCGCTTACCCTCCTCTAACTTATAAAATCTGTTATAATCCTTTATAATCTATTATAATCAATTAAAATAGTTTAATTTGATTTCTATTTAATTTTTTTCATAATCGCTTTTTAATTTTTTAATCCATTATTATTGATTTTTGTAGAATTTTACGGAGACAGACCATGAAAATCCGTTATAATCGATTTTTATCCATGGAGTTTCATTGCGGGTAGCTTTGTGAAATTGTATAACACGCGTTTTCCTTATGAGCAGGTCAACCCGGGATGACATTGCCCTGATACGAGTCTTTTTGTCTAATTAGTGTGTTTTGCTCTACAAATTCAGCATGTTGTCGTAGAAAACGCGTGCTAAAATCATCTTCTTATGAATCAGTCACAATATGTTCAGAAAATCACGAAAAGATTGAGTTCAGAACTGACAACCAAAAATACTCTTGATCTAAAATTATCTAAAGACGATTTAGAAGAAAGGGAAACTGCTTAAGATTCGAATTTTTCTTCCTCTTTTTCAGGGGCGGATCTAGGATTTTCTCGAGGGGGGGATTTTCAAAAAAAATTCGAAAATTTTGACGACCTATTTTTTTTAGGTCGACCAAATTAATTTTTCAAGCTCTCCCAAAGCACTGTTTTGCCCCTATTTTGGCTAAATTTTCTGTGCCGCAGGCAAATTTAAAAAAAACAGTCAAAAAAGCCGTTTTTGGGCGCTTTTTGAGAAATTTTGACAAAAAAAAATCGCGTTTTTTTGGCGCGCGCTCCCCCTCAAAGTTAGTATATATTGGCGCCAAAGGCGCCTTTAGAAAAAATTTAGGGTCGGTCGGCCAAAAATGGATTTCTGAAAAAGTATCAAAGGGGGGACCCTTTGGGTCGGCAGGGGGTCGAATCCCTGAGGGGAGGGGGGCGTCCGCACCCCGCCCCCCCCCCCCTAAATCCGCCCCTGCACTTTTTACAGAATTGCATGCTAGCAAATGGCAAAAAAATAATATTACGATGTCAAATTGTGCACAGGATAAAATTTTGTGTCTGTATGTTCGTGGATTCCAGAGACAAATCTTCAAACATGTTAACTTTTGCTGGAACGATCAAAGAAAATCAAAGAACACAAAAAGAACAAAGAGAATGTCCTTGTTGCAAATCTTGTCGCCACAAAATGCACAGTTTGGCCTCGTAATAGACGACACGTAAAATCAAAACTCCGAATAGCTGCTATGTCAAATTTGGTCTATCATATAATGGCAATAAAATAAAAGTGATTGAATTGTGTCCCTTCACTGCATGGTTGACTAGCCTACCTTAGTTGGTACCGATGACAAATTCCCAATGATTGGATAATAAAACACTAGAAAAAATTTTTGTGCAACAACTCCTACACTTAAAAAGTTTTTAACCTCAAAATAGCCAAAATCTTGATAAAGGCTGGGTTGCACTCCACATTTTCCAGCAATTATTCATGTTCGATATAAAAGTGTGATTTTCACAAACAAAGTATTAGTTGAGTTTTTTGACATTTTCTTTATTTTTGATCAGCTCTAAACACCTTTGATTGAACATGTTTAGCAAAGTTTTCGATGTGAAGTCAGTTAATTTCACTATAGTTACGTTATGTTAAATTATGTGCAACTTCCAATTGCAAACGCTTGGTTTAATGGGAATTGTGTTCCAGCAGATTGCGGTGACAATGAATTCGACTACTTGTTACTCAGCTTTCATTAGAATTCAGTATAATCCATCCATCCGGACTCAAGTATCGTAACATAATATTTTTTTGCGCGACTCTATTGGCAGATCAACTAGAAAAAAAGGCCTCCTATTAAATGAAATGAAAGGCAGAGAACCGCTTCAAAAACTTATTATAAAAATTACAACTTACTATTCAAAAACAAAGAAATTGGATTCGAAATTGTCTGCCGGTGGGACCCTTTACCATCTGGATGGTACTATCCAGGGGCGGATCTAGGATTTTCTCAAGTGGGAGGGGGATTTTCAAAGAAATTTAGAAAATTTTGACGACCTTTTTTTAGGTCGACCAAATTGATTTTCCGAGCTCTCCTAAAGCAGTAAAAAGACGCTGTTTTGGCCAACTGTTTGAAAAAACAGGTCAAAGAAGCCATTTTTGGGCACTTTTTGGAAAACTTTGACAAAAAAATTGCGTTTTTTTGGCGCGCTTTCCCTCGAAGTTAGTATATAGTCAAATCCCTGAGGGGAAGGGGCGTACCCCACCCCCCCTAAATCCGCCCCTGGTACTATCCTTGAAACGGTTCAACCACGGAGAGTAAATTACTATATTTCAATCTAAAAATTTCAATGTCATCTAATTATTCGTTCTGCCGCATATCCAAGATTGATCTCTGCACATCATATTTTGTTTGAACCATTCGAAAGTAATCAATTGTCCTGGATTTCCGAACGGGATTTTCCGAGAGGTGCTTAGATCATTGTTGCCGAAGTAATAATCAATCTCTGGCATATACGGAGAGTAGATATAAGGATGGTTTTGACGAACTAATCCTCCGGTTCCAAAACCGATTTTGGTGATGACATTAACACGACAATCTGGATGATAATACGCTTGAATGAAGTTCAGTCTTTTATTTTGCTCGGAATAATCGACCATTTTTGAAATATACTCTGTAGGAGATAGCAGCATACGCGAAAATCCATATGTTCTGTATGCCATACATTGCATCCTACAGCAATCAGACCCAGCGTTATAAAACAAATTATGACGCCTATGGATCGGGGCTAACTTTTGCTCGCAAATTTCAACGGCCGAATTATGAAGAGTTTCAGTTTTTTCGTACAGTTCAATTTCAAAAAAGGCGCCATTAAGTGCGTTGATTATCATAAATGCAACTGTGTCAGCTTGTAAAAGAATTTCGTATGCGACCAAGCAGTAGTACTTGCTGTAAGGCAGACATGGGTCTTGAAAGTAAGGCTCTTTACTCAAGATCCTTCTTTTTTGACTGAAATCCAAACCAGGATCCAACGGGATCAAAAAAGTTACAGAGGTCCAATTTAACTGAATTGTATTCACATGAACTAAATAGTTACTTTGATCGGTTATTCTGATCAAATCGAAAACAATAAGACTTAAAAGCAAATTCATTGCGGAAAGGCCAAAACGAAACCAAATTAACGAAACTAAAGTGCTAGTAATTGAACTTTGAAACATTAATTTTAAAACAAACTGGAAATAAGGCAAATGTTTGATATTAAACAAGTATAAAGAGCGAACAAAATCCTCTACAAAAAAATCCCATAGAACGCCAAAAAGACAAAGTCTACGTTTCCAAAAGAAAATTGTTTCGCTAAACACCAAAAAATGCTTGAAATATTTTTTAAAAAGAATATGACAAAAATACTTTAGAGATTTTGAGAGTCCATTTGCTTACCCCTTTTTTACGAGGCCAAGCTGTCTTTTTTGTGGGCTGCAAGCGGATTTCGCAACAAGCCGAATGCGATATTGCTAGTTTTCTTCAATCTGCTTTGCAGTTGTTGTTGTTGTTGTTGTTGTTGTTGTTGTTGTTGTTGTTGTTGTTGTTGTTGTTGTTGTTGTTGTTGTTGTTGTTGTTGTTGTTGTTGTTGTTGTTGTTGTTGTTGTTGTTGTTGTTGAATATGATATACGTCAGCAGGGAATGCTTTTTGGCAATGTCCTCGCTGCCCACGTTAACGTCTCGGTCGGGTATCGGGTAAGGAAGTCAAGGTCGGTGTTGATGGTTCCAAATAACTCCTGTCTAGTAGCTGCGGTGCCAGGGCAGTCTAGCCAGTGTTCAACAGTGTCTCTATCTTAGTTGCATCGTCTACATGAGGGGTCTATTGTCGGGTCCATCAGGTTTTTGTACGCTGAGAAGGCCATGCACTGGCCTGAGGGTAGTCTTGATAGCAGAACCGCGTCCTTCCTTGTTTTGATAGCCTCCTTGTCTCTCGCTCTGGAATGGTTGGAGTACGCGGCCGCTATCCTGTGGTGAGAGGGGTCTCCGTCCTTCATGGTCCTCTTGATACAGGATTTGGCGCAACTCAGTGAGACTGGTTTCGGTTCTTCTTCTCTGGAATTGGCCGCCTCGTTTGCCAATTCATCTGCCATTTCGTTGCCGGGTATGGAGACCTGTCCGGGTACCCATTGGATGATCGTGTGTGCTCCAGCGCGGTTAAGGGAGGACCTGATTTTCTCTGTGTCCTTGAAGCTGTTCAAAATGGCCTCAACTAGAGATTGACTGTCTGTACAAATCTTGACCTTGTTGTCCCCTGCTCTCGTATTCGTCTCGATCCACTTCGTTGCTTCCTGCAGGGCTTCTCGCTCTTCTGCGTAAGAAGAGGTTAGGGTGCGTCCTCTGATCTTGATCTCCTGTACCACCTCTGACTCGTGGAGGTCACCTGTCGTGACTGCAACTGCAGAGCCACCGTCTCTGGTTCCTTCCGCCGCGGAGCCATCCGTGTAGATCACAAACTCAGGGCAGGTGCCGTTGATGGTGTTGACAGCCTTCTCTACACTGTTGTCGCTTCTGTTTTCTCCCATCAGCTTGGGAAAGGTGGTCAACCGTTGTCTCTCTTCCATCCAGGGGGGGGGGCTTCCACACTCAAGACTTCTCTCTTCTCCAACTCCCCTTACAATCCTTTTTTTGCTGTTGTGGACTCCGAACCGAGCGCCCCTGTACTTTAATTGAATTAAATGGACTTCCGACAAAAACATATACATTATAATCCATTACATATGTAGAGCTTAGACCGCAAATTCAAGTATTTTGTCATTATAACCAATTTTTTTGAGAAACGCAACCCAGTATAATGAAAGGGTTAAACTGCCGTGAAAAGAGATTTGAAAAAATAAAAAAAACTTAAAAACTTGAAATGTAATTAATTTGTAAAAAAAAAAGAAGCCGAAACATTATGAAACGTAATATGCAGGAACTGCTCTAAGCAGAAAGCAGTTGAGCAAATGACATTTGGGCAAATGGCGTTTTTTCTAAGAAAAAGAATATTTAACAGACTGTTTAACTGCCATAAGTTAAGATAAATTAAATTAAAAAATCTAAAGTTAACTTAAAAACGAAATGTGGGAAATTACAAAACGAAATACGTAGCAGCTGCACCAAAAACTGCATCAACTTTCAAGCCAAAATGTAAAATCATCACTACTATTTTAGAACAATCAAATGTAGTCGATCATTATTGAATATAATGGATAATATTGACAAAAATTTACTAGAATTATAACCCTTTTTAATGAATTCTAATCATTTTTATAAAAACTGACCGAAAAAAAGACATTAAATTCTATTATGAATTACGGGGGTTTGGTGTTACGAACCCAAAACTAAAACACTGTATCACTCAAAATTGCTCAAAAAACAGACAAATTTGCTAACTTTGCGCAAAACGGAACAGTATGTGGAACCCTCACAACTCTTTATAAATGTGTAAACTAAAATTATCCGTCGTTAAATCCGTAACTGTGAGCAGAATTCGTAAATTGTTTACAAAATCGGCTTCAAATATGCGGAAATTATTGACATTTGAGGAAACCAGAACACCTAATCGCTCGTTGCGGAATCCGCGACAAAACTTATGTGCCGATAAAATGTTACACTTCTTGTTCTTAGTTTAGTAAGTAAAAGAAATTAACCCACTTTTTGGAACAAATTCAACGACTTGTCTCTGAATCCTAGCACAGTTTGGCCTCGTAATGTTCTATTTTGTTTCAAAAATTGATCTGAAAAATGAAAAAAATATATCACCAGGATTATGATATTCTCATCTTTTTCGGAAATAAGGAAGAACAATATATTCTGTTTAGAATGTTCCCAAATTTTATTAGATGATAGCCTTGTCAACTGAATACAAAATAAGGGCAGAATAATCTGAAACGAGAAAAGAGAAAAAGTAACAAGTATTTTGTTAAAAATCTTTGGTTCAAACTGATTGACTTCTCCTCATTGAAATTCAAAGCGTTATTTTTGAAAACAAAGATGAAAAATAACATATGTTTTTATCGTTGCTCAACTATCAAGCAAAAAAAAATTCAACTATGCGCTGAAAAACTCCCAAAAACTTACTTTACTCAAGAAGAGCCAAGTTTCCACGGCTTAAATTAAGTTTAACTGAACTATTTCAAGGCTCCTGGCTCACTTATTAGCTCGAAATTAGACAGAAACCAAAACTTTTGAACTGGTTTTTATTGACACTGCGAAAGTTTTTTTTATTTTCTTAATGTCGTTCGAATCACGTCTCAAACAATTCTGATCTGATATATTACTCAAAACAATCTGATATTTATTTGTGGTACCTAATTTTGCGTGAAAAGCAATAAAAAAGCTACAACACACCCGAATGTATTGTTTCTCCACATTTTTGAAATGGACGGAACAAGAAAAGCAAATTAAAACAGCAAAACATGTAGCATCTGCTCCACCATCACCAAAAAAAAGAAGTTTATTTTGGTTTAATAGATTTGATATTTTTCTGGGTTTATTAATCCTCAACCAGTTACTTACTCAATTGGAAGAAAACAATCTTCCAGAAATGCAAATCATGTCAAAGAAAAAAATCAAATTTTGGGACACATTTAAAACCCTCAATTCTGCTTTGCGTTATGCGCTTGTTTTACAGCTGGGAGTACAAATCCTTAAGCTAATTAATAAGTTGGATTACAGACTGGTAAATGTTTTGCTTCTGGAACAAATCAGAGATTTTGTGGATTTTTCTCTAGACGGCTCTTTATCCGACACTATTTTCAGTATCAATTAATTTAAAATAAAAAGAGTTTTTTTTTGCTCAAAAAGGAAAAAGAAGAAAAAAGATCTCAGAAACCCCCCAGAGAGGTAAGAGTTAGAAAACATTTAATGATTGTTTCACATCTAAGTTTATGGATTTCTCAGAGTTAAGAACAAAATTAATTTAAATTCTTTTTTTTTGATAATTTTTCTGAATATGCTTGGGGTTTTCTACGGGGTATCAGTTAACAAACAGGGTGTCAGTTTTAGTTTATAATTTTTGATTGTTGTGAATGAAAATTTTTTGTTTTTGAAAAATGCTATTCAAATAATTTTTTTAACATGAAATTGTGTGACTACCGTTTTTTCATTACCAGCCCTGAGGTGCCATGGATAATAACTGATTTTATAATCGAGTTTCGTGGTCAAAAAAATTGGCATTAGAATCGAATAATTATAATTACACTTTGGGACCACGTAATTGATTTTAATCCATTATAATCCATTATTTTAGAGAAGAAAATTCGATTATATTCCATTCAAAACCCGTTATAATTGGATTTCTAAGCCTACTCGATTTCTAAACCTACTAGCATTTAGTTAAATTTTACCAAAAAATATTTTTGCAGCTACCCTTAGTAACCACTGACCCGCTTACCCTCCTCTAACTTATAAAATCTGTTATAATCCTTTATAATCTATTATAATCAATTAAAATAGTTTAATTTGATTTCTATTTAATTTTTTTCATAATCGCTTTTTAATTTTTTAATCCATTATTATTGATTTTTGTAGAATTTTATGGAGACAGACCATGAAAATCCGTTATAATCGATTATTATCCATGGAGTTTCATTGCGGGTAGCTTTGTGAAATTGTATAACAAGCGTTTTCCTTATGAGCAGGTCAACCCGGGATGACATTGCCCTGATACGAGTCTTTTTGTCTAATTAGTGTTTTGCTCTACAAATGCAGCATGTTGTCTTAGAAAACGCGTGCTAAAATCATCTTCTTATGAATCAGTCACAATATGTTCAGAAAATCACGAAAAGATTGAGTTCAGAACTGACAACCAAAAATACTCTTGATCTAAAATTATCTAAAGACGATTTAGAAGAAAGGGAAACTGCTTAAGATTCGAATTTTTCTTCCTCTTTTTCAGGGGCGGATCTAGGATTTTCTCGAGCGGGGGGGGCGGATTTTCAAAAAAAAATTCGAAAATTTTGACGACCTATTTTTTTTTAGGTCGACCAAATTGATTTTTCAAGCTCTCCCAAAGCACTGTTTTGCCCCTATTTTGGCTAAATTTTCTGCGCCGCAGGCAAATTTAAAAAAAAAAACAGTCAAAAAAGCCGTTTTTGGGCGCTTTTTGAGAAATTTTGACAAAAAAAATCGCGTTTTTTTGGCGCGCGCTCCCCCTCAAAGTTAGTATATATTGGCGCCAAAGGCGCCTTTAGAAAATTTTAGGGTCGGTCGGCCAAAAATGGATTTCTGAAAAAGTATCAAAGGGGGGACCCTTTGGGTCGGCAGGGGGTCGAATCCCTGAGGAGGGGGGGGCGTCCGCCCGCGCCCCCCGAAATCCGCCCCTGCTCTTTTTACAGAATTGCATGCTAGCAAATGGCAAAAAATAAGGCTCTTTTTCCTTTTCCCCCCCACCTGCAAATTTTTCAATTTGAAATTACTGTTCACTTTGTCCGATTGTCATGAAAATTGATTAGGTCATAACAAACATATTTGGTCTTCATAATGAACCTTGTAAAACTACTCGTTAGACTATAAAATTCATGTTTGTGTGAGGTGGGGGGGGGGAAGGAAAAAGAGCCAAAAATAATATTACGATGTCAAATTGTGCACAGGATAAAATTTTGTGTCTGTATGTTCGTGGATTCCAGAGACAAATCTTCAAACATGTTAACTTTTGCTGGAACGATCAAAGAAAATAAAAGAACACAAAAAGAACAAAGAGAGTGTCTTTGTTGCAAATCTTGTTGCCACAAAATGCACAGTATGGCCTCGTAATAGACGACGCGTAAAATCAAAACTCCGAATAGCTGCTATGTCAAATTTGGTCTATCATATAATGGCAATAAAATAAAAGTGATTGAATTGTGTCCCTTCACTGCATGGTTGACTAGCCTACCTTAGTTGGTACCGATGACAAATTCCCAATGATTGGATAATAAAACACTGGAAAAAATTGTTGCGCAACAACTCCTACCCTTAAAAAGTTTTTAACCTCAAAATAGCCAAAATCTTGATAAAGGCTGGGTTGCACTCCACATTTTCCAGCAATTATTCATGTTCGATATAAAAGTGTGACTTTCACAAACAAAGTATTAGTTGAGTTTTTTGACATTTTCTTCATTTTTGGTCAGCTCTAAACACCTTTGATTGAACATGTTTAGCAAAGTTTTCGATGTGAAGTCAGTTAATTTCACTATAGTTACGTTATGTTAAATTATGTTCAACTTCCAATTGCAAACGCTTGATTTAATGGGAATTGTGTTCCAGCAGATTGCGGTGACAATTAATTCGACTACTAGTTACCCAGCTTTCATTAGAATTCAGTATAATCCATCCATCCGGACTCAAGTATCGTAACATAATATTTTTTTGCGCGACTCTATGGGCAGAGCAACTAGAAGAAAAAAGGCCTCCTATTAAATGAAATTAAAGGCAGAGAACCGCTTCAAAAACTTACTATAAAAATTACAACTGACTATTCAAAAACAAAGAAATTAGATTCGAAATTGTCTGCCGGTGGGACCCTTTACCATCTGGATGGTACTATCCAGGGGCGGATCTAGGATTTTCTCAAGTGGGAGGGGGGATTTTCAAAAAATTTCGAAAATTTTGACGATCTTTTTTTAGGTCGACCAAATTGATTTTCCGAGCTCTCCTAAAGCAGTAGAAAGACGCTGTTTTGGCCAACTGTTTGAAAAAACAGGTCAAAGAAGCCATTTTTGGGCACTTTTTGGAAAACTTTTGACAAAAAAATTGCGTTTTTTTGGCGCGCTTTCCCTCGAAGTTAGTATATAGTCAAATCCCTGAGGGGAGGGCCCCCCCCCCCTAAATCCGCCCCTGGTTCTATCCTTGAAACGGTTCAACCACGGAGAGTAAATTACTATATTTCAATCTAAAAATTTCAATGTCATCTAATTATTCGTTCTGCCGCATATCCAAGATTGATCTCTGCACATCATATTTTGTTTGAACCATTCGAAAGTAATCAATTGTCCTGGATTTTCGAACGGGATTTTCCGAGAGGTGCTTAGATCATTGTTGCCGAAGTAATAATCAATCTCTGGCATATACGGAGAGTAGATATAAGGATGGTTTTGACGAACTAATCCTCCGGTTCCAAAACCGATTTTGGTGATGACATTAACACGACAATCTGGATGATAATACGCTTGAATGAAGTTCAGTCTTTTATTTTGCTCGGAATAATCGACCATTTTTGAAATATACTCTGTAGGAGATAGCAGCATACGCGAAAATCCATGTGTTCTGTATGCCATACATTGCATCCTACAGCAATCAGACCCAGCGTTATAAAACAAATTATGACGCCTATGGATCGGGGCTAACTTTTGTTCGCAAATTTCAACGGCCGAATTATGAAGAGTTTCAGTTTTTTCGTACAGTTCAATTTCAAAAAAGGCGCCATTAAGTGCGTTGATTATCATAAATGCAACTGTGTCAGCTTGTAAAAGAGTTTCGTATGCGACCAAGCAGTAGTACTTGCTGTAAGGCAGACATGGGTCTTGAAAGTAAGGCTCTTTACTCAAGATCCTTCTTTTTTGACTGAAATCCAAACCAGGATCCAACGGGATCAAAAAAGTCACAGAGGTCCAATTTAACTGAATTGTATTCTCATGAACTAAATAGTTACTTTGATCGCTTATTCTGATCAAATCGAAAACAATAAGACTTAAAAGCAAATTCATTGCGGAAAGGCCAAAACGAAACCAAATTAACGAAACTAAAGTGCTAGTAATTGAACTTTGAAACATTAAGTTTAAAACAAACTGGAAATAAGGCAAATGTTTGATATTAAACAAGTATAAAGAGCGAACAAAATCCTTTACAAAAAAAATCCCATAGAACGCCAAAAAGACAAAGTCTACGTTTCCAAAAGAAAATTGTTTCGCAAAACACCAAAAAATGCTTGAAATATTTTTTTAAAAGAATTTGACAAAAATACTTTAGAGATTTTGAGAGTCCATTTGCTTACCCCTTTTTTACGAGGCCAAGCTGTCTTTTTTGTGGGCTGCAAGCGGATTTCGCAAGAAGCCGAAAACAGATTTGTTGCGATATTGCTAGTTTTCTTCAATCTGCTTTGCAGTTGTTGTTGTTGTTGTTGTTGTTGTTGTTGTTGTTGTTTTTGTTGTTGTTGTTGTTGTTGTTGTTGTTGTTGTTGTTGTTGTTGTTGTTGTTGTTGAATATGATATACGTCAGCAGGGAATGCTTTTTGGCAATGTCCTCGCTGCCCACGTTAACGTCTCGGTCGGGTATCGGGTAAGGAAGTCAAGGTCGGTGTTGATGGTTCCAAATAACTCCTGTCTAGTAGCTGCGGTGCCAGGGCAGTCTAGCCAGTGTTCAACAGTGTCTCTATCTTAGTTGCATCGTCTACATGAGGGGTCTATTGTCGGGTCCATCAGGTTTTTGTACGCTGAGAAGGCCATGCACTGGCCTGAGGGTAGTCTTGATAGCAGAACCGCGTCCTTCCTTGTTTTGATAGCCTCCTTGTCTCTCGCTCTGGAATGGTTGGAGTACACGGCCGCTATCCTGTGGTGAGAGGGGTCTCCGCCCTTCATGGTCCTCTTGATACAGGATTTGGCGCAACTCAGTGAGACCGGTTTCGGTTCTTCTTCTCTGGAATTGGCCACCTCGTTTGCCAATTCATCTGCCATTTCGTTGCCGGGTATGGAGACCTGTCCGGGTACCCATTGGATGATCGTGTGTGCTCCAGCGCGGTTAAGGGAGGACCTGATTTTCTCTGTGTCCTTGAAGCTGTTCAAAATGGCCTCAACTAGAGATTGACTGTCTGTACAAATCATGACCTTGTTGTCCCCTGCTCTCGTATTCGTCTCGATCCACTTCGTTGCTTCCTGCAGGGCTTCTCGCTCTTCTGCGTAAGAAGAGGTTAGGGTGCGTCCTCTGATCTTGATCTCCTGTACCACCTCTGACTCGTGGAGGTCACCTGTCGTGACTGCAACTGCAGAGCCACCGTCTCTGGTTCCTTCCGCCGCGGAGCCATCCGTGTAGATCACAAACTCAGGGCAGGTGTCGTTGATGGTGTTGACGGCCTTCTCTACACTGTTGTCGCTTCTGTTTTCTCCCATCAGCTTGGGAAAGGTGGTCAACCGTTGTCTCTCTTCCATCCAGGGGGGGGGGGCTTCCACACTCAAGACTTCTCTCTTCTCCAACTCCCCTTACAATCCTTTTTTTGCTGTTGTGGACTCCGAACCGAGCGCCCCTGTACTTTAATTGAATTAAATGGACTTCCGACAAAAACATATACATTATAATCCATTACATATGTAGAGCTTAGACCGCAAATTCAAGTATTTTGTCATTATAACCAATTTTTTTGAGAAACGCAACCCAGTATAATGAAAGGGTTAAACTGCCGTGAAAAGAGATTTGAAAAAATAAAAAAAATTTAAAAACTTGAAATGTAATTAATTTGTAAAAAAAAAGAAGCCGAAGACATTATGAAACGTAATATGCAGGAACTGCTCTAAGCAGAAAGCAGTTGAGCAAATGACATTTGGGCAAATGGCGTTTTTTCTAAGAAAAAGAATATTTAACAGACTGTTTAACTGCCATAAGTTAAGATAAATTAAATTAAAAAATCTAAAGTTAACTTAAAAACGAAATGTGGGAAATTACAAAACGAAATACGTAGCAGCTGCACCAAAAACTGCATCAACTTTCAAGCCAAAATGTAAAATCATCACTACTATTTTAGAAC
>NC_087070.1:43354856-43403837 GCF_963678635.1 Symsagittifera roscoffensis | reverse complement strand
GTTTTTATCGTTGCTCAACTATCAAGCAAAAAAAATTCAACTATGCTTGAAATTTTACTGCAAAATTAATGCATTACCTCTTCAAAACTGCTTTCGTTTTTTTGCTCTGTAAGGATAATTTTGTGAGTATCGATATTGCACCAAAAAAAGCTCAGTGAAAATTTTATTAAAAAAAAATGGAAAGTACCCAAATCATGTACAATCGGTTTTATTATTTTTTATTTAGTCTATTGAACTCAACTTGCAAAATTTCATTTACATTTGCAATTCCTAAAATTAATTATAAATATATATATATATATATATATATATATATATATATATATATCCCATTTGATGACATTTTTTTTATTGTTCAGACCCTTGATGTCTTTGTATTTGGATTTGTTTTAGTTTTTTCCCCGAGCAAAATCAGGTGCCACACACTATCTTTGGACTGACTCGAGCAATTTATCGTTTTTAAGCCTTTTCATTCGTGACTTGAGCGACACTAAAAAGTTTTCAAACATTTCAGAGAAGCCGGTTAGAATGTTTTGAGTAGGTCGGTGTTGATAGAAACCGGTTAGAAGATTTTGAGTATCAGACTTATTTCGTGTAAATAAAGCAAGCAGGCTGATTTTGGGTTTTTTAAACAAAAAGATATGTCAAGAAATTTTTACTCGAGCGCTGTACATTTTTTTCCAGTGGGTGGAAAAAATCAAACACTCCAAAAATGATAGAAATTTTTTTTGTTTGTTTTTCTAGTCAGGGTAAACTTTAGTTAACAAAAACAAGTTGAACAAAAAAGAAGTGGAAGAAGAAAAAGAGAAAAAAGTCTCGCGTTGGCAAGCGAAAATTGCACGTCCCGAACTGTGCGGCAACAATGAGGAGTACCCAAAGAGGAGTTTTTAAGCCTTTTCATTCGTGACTTGAGCGACACTAAAAAGTTTTCAAACATTTCAGAGAAGCCGGTTAGAATGTTTTGAGTAGGTCGGTGTTGATAGAAACCGGTTAGAAGATTTTGAGTATCAGACTTATTTCGTGTAAATAAAGCAAGCAGGCTGATTTTGGGTTTTTTAAACAAAAAGATATGTCAAGAAATTTTTACTCGAGCGCTGTACATTTTTTTCCAGTGGGTGGAAAAAATCAAACACTCCAAAAATGATAGAAATTTTTTTTGTTTGTTTTTCTAGTCAGGGTAAACTTTAGTTAACAAAAACAAGTTGAACAAAAAAGAAGTGGAAGAAGAAAAAGAGAAAAAAGTCTCGCGTTGGCAAGCGAAAATTGCACGTCCCGAACTGTGCGGCAACAATGAGGAGTACCCAAAGACACTGGACGAAACACAAAAAAAACCGAGGCTCCACGACTTGCTTCCGTTTTGTGACAACGAACAGACAGGATGCTTGGAATCAGCAAACTGCAGACAGAAGTAGAGAAGAAAAAATGGAAAAAAAAGGAAAGAAGAGGAAAAAGAAAAGAAGAAGAAGAAAACAGAAGAGAAAAAGACATTTAAGAAGAAGAAGATTGAAAAAAAAGTGACGATGAACAAGAAGATTAGGAGGAAGACGTTTAATTTTAGAGTACCTACTTTTAACTGATAGGCGACGAGGTCATATGTTACGCTGTTTGCATACTTTTTGACACGATTGACCTCTAAAAAGATAATTTCTAGATGTCAGAGTCCGCAGGATCATCAGATAAGAGCTTCTGTAGAATGAAAGAATATCTCAAAAAATTTTAGTTAAAAAGATAAAAAGAGAGCTTTTGGTTTTTCCAGGGTATCCTCGTTTTTTGCTTCATTTACAATCCCTCTCAATCATGCAGTAAACTCAATGTTTCAAGAATGAGTTTGAGGGCTTAATGTGTTTCAAATTGGGCAAAAAATTAGCCACAAATTTCATATTAATTACATGATCAACGAGTTGAAGTTAAAAAATGATAAAAATTGCCGGAACAGTATGAAGAACTCAACTGAAAAATTTATACTGAATGTTTCGAATTATTAAAGAAAAAACAATATTGCAGAAAAACTTAAAATTTTTTTTTGTAAGCTTTTTATTCCAGAAAATAAATTTTTGGGCTTACAGGTCTCGGATAATAATAATAAACCCCCGATTCCAGGAGCTGAGTTTAAGATTCGACATTAAACCCGAGCTCAAGGTCATAACAAACTCGTAATATACATTGCGCACCATCAGGTCGGAAAATAACCAAATTCTGTTGGGCTTTTGTCTGACTGTATCTATCCCCCGTGTTTGAGTTTCTCTCTCTGCTCTCGCTTAGAATCTGCTTTCATTTCGGATGATCGCGATAAATCGGAATTTATTCCGCACCTATAATAAATTCCGTGGGTTTCAAATGTAAGTTATTTGAACAATACGAGTGAATTAAAGAAAAACTACGATTAAAATAATGGAACCAGTTTAAAACGAGTATTTATATCCAAATATAAAATTGATATAACTATCTCTGTAAATTATTTCTTACTAACCCATCATGATCCACAACTAACACTTCAAATAAATTCTATAGCTGAAACTATTCATAGTTTCAGCAGCAGAACAAAATAAATATAACATAGCAGATATTCGTTCTCCTTCAGAACAGTTCCTGATATCTTATCTCGCAAATACGAGTATACACTACATGCAATCGCAATAAGCCAGTAAACTCTAGATCTATTCAGCCTAGTAGAGACTAGTTAAACACCCTGAGACTGGGAGATATTAGAGTAATATTAAGATCGGTTTTAGACTAAGAAGTTGTACGAATCTATCCGGTCGAAAATAAGATAGCGTGACGAACAGATGGTATACTTAATCTGAAATTACTCTATGTGTGATCCACCCCGGACATAAACTCAATAACAGTGAAAGAGACAACTGAAAAGTTCATAGGGATATTTTAGATATTGACAACCGAAATATCAATTTGTGGAAAACCGAAGTGCGAGTTTCAATACTTTTTTTGCATTTTTGTGACCTTGAACTGAAGCAACAAACAGAGGCGAAATCTCCACAAACAGGGGCGGATCAACGATTTTTCGAGTGGGGATCGTCAAAACTTTTCCGAAAATTTTGACGATAATTTTAGGTCGATCAAATTGATCTTCTGAGAATTCCTTTTCTACTATAGAGATCATATTATGACCAAGTTTTCTAAACCGCAGGCAAAAATTTCAAACAACTGGTATAAAGAGGTGTTTTTATGCACTTTTTGGAAAACTTTATCCAAAAACTGCGTTTTTTCGGCTCGCTGTCACCACTCAAACAACTATATATTGGTGTCGACTATTTTAGGGTTATTCACCAAAAATGGATATCTTGAATTACCACTACGGGGGGACACTTCCCTCGTCGACCGGGGATGGAATCCCTGGAGAGGAGGAGCATTTTTGCAAAATGATCTTTGTTTGAAAAAATTGGAATTAGTGGCTCAAAAACCTTCTATTTTGCAAACATTGCGCTATCAAACTAGTTTTTGATTCAAAATCGAGGCAACACAGGTAGCCAAAAAGCGCTAGTCACTTGATTTTCATTTATTTACTGATTGACATACAAATGATATATGGGTCGTTTTTTTTTGCGATTCGACTTAAAATACGGCTACATAAAAATCGTTTTCAACACGACTACCAAAATTTTTCTAATAACATGACTACTTAAATTTCGTCATAAAGCATGGCTACCTAAAACTCGCCTTAAGCACGACTGCCTAAAATTCGTCTTTATATACTACTACCTAAAATTCGTCTTAAAACACAGCTACCTAAAACTTGTCTTAAAACACGACTACTCAACATTTTTCTCAGAACACGACTACCAGTAGGATCAAGATCGGTATTAGGTTAAGAAATTGTACGAAACTCTCCGGCCGAAAAAAAGATAGCGTCACGAACAGGCGGTGTACTTTATCTGAAACTACTCTATGAGTGAGCTACACTGGACTTAAACTCATCTGTTGCGACAAAGAGTGTCAAACAAAGATCTCACCAAATTTAAACTTAGCAATTTCAAAACAGACATAAGATCTAAGATCCAAACACAAAACAAAAACATGTTAAGAAGTTTTGAAAACTTACCTCCACGTCTCAATAAGTCTAATCAATTCCAATGAGTATTCAAGCTTACCCCAGGTCAAAACCCGAATAATGGACCGAGCCTCTACATCGGGAAACAGCAGACTGCAACGACTACTTCCCTACAAGACTATCACTGCAGTACATTTTCATACACTTACCTGAAATAAGTTACTCGGAGCAGTACGATTCATTTCCAAGCCTTTTACTTCTCAGTGATGTATAACCAGTATCATATAATATATTAACGACTGATAAAAAGATAAAAATGTCGTTCATTTCCTACAAATCCACAGTAGTTGTAAAACTTGTATAAATATAAAATTCCTTGAATAAAAGATTCAAAATTAAGTTAGTAAATCAATTTAAAATTAACCCTATTAGTAAATTAAAAAGTTCCTTGCTCCTTAAGAACTCACATCCTCATCCTCGCACAAGTAAAGTTTCATCGTTCTTTTATCTAAAACATAACGATATAGATTAATTTTTAAATCAATATTTTCTTGAATTTGTAATCTTTCTCCAAATTTAATACTCAAACACAAATGTTGTCAAGGCCTTGATTTCCTTGGTTCAATTAGAACATTTTTGTTCGCCCCACCTCTTACTAAAAGGGTCAAACGACCGCAAATTTCGATTCATTCTCTAACCCTTATCAAAAATTTAAGTTTAATGGAAACTTTTGAATAACTAACCATTTTAATTTAGATAAACAGTGAAGAAATTTGGTTATTTATCCTTCACTTGAGCCCTTCCTCTTAATTGACCCAGGTTTAAACATATCTGAAATAGGTAAAATTTAAAATAGTATCTACATAATCTCTAATTATACCTGAATCTTGTGGGTTGATTTACTCTTCCCCAACCCACGATCACAAATCAAAACCCTAAGTAGCATTAAGTAGGTTTTTCTGAAAAGACAACTTAGCCACCGAGAAAGTACAAAATCATTCTACCGAATCGATATTCTCTCGCTCCAACTCTTCAACACTCGACAACATATGCCCCAAGATTAGGATAACCCCACAAAAATTGTGAAAAACTAACAATTTAGAAATAAGAATTGAAAAATTTAACCCCTGGAAGTTGCCACCATCATTCCAACCGTCAAAAGATAATCTAGTAAACAAAAAAAATATAATAGTCCATAATTGTTCATTTAAAGACAAAAGATCCGATCTTGTAATAACCCCACTTAAACAAAAAAAGTTATACATCAGATCGAAAAAACAGACAAGAAAGAAGACAATGATTACAAAACTAAAGCAATTTATTAATCAAAAATTCTGCAGAACACAATACACAATTTCGGAATCTGACTCAACTACATTACAAGAACTTTAAAATCTTTGAGATTTAATTAACGATAAAAGCAAACCAAAAACGGCCAAAAAATTTTTTGGAATCAGAATCCACGACAGCATCATCTATAAAGGGTAAGCGCAGAATTAAAAAATTATACATCCGCAAACCAGTAAGACTCTAGAATTGGAATCAACCAATAAGGCATATTGAAAATTTTTTATTAACCGTTTTCCCGCACAAAAAATGATTCATTACGATAAAAATTTTAGACGATGATTCTACTCTTCTCTTTTTCATTCACACAAAAAGCGATCCCGCTAGAGGACAAGTACAACTTTGCCATAATTTAACTGCAAACATGTTCGAAAGAGAAAATAGCCCAAGTAAACAAAAGCTTCGTGGAGTAAAATTCAAAAGACAAGTACTCGAGCACTATTTAACAGGCTTCAGTAATATCAGTTCCGATTACGGCATATTTACTATCGTAAATCTATCACCACAATCATCAAATCAACAACCACGCCTAATACAAACAGATGGTATAGAATTCCATTTCTCGAAACTTTTTACAGAATCTATCAAAAACATTCAACATCAAAATTCGCCTACAGCAAATTCAATTTTTAAAAATGAAGTTTTTTCCATCAATTATGGCTATTTTTCTATATATTAAACGATTTAAACATTTTACGTTTCACCACCGCAAACATCTTGACACGCAATAGCAGGACAAAAAAAAATTTCTCACAATTTTTTGGACTCGGTTTGTGAAACACTCACTGACAATGAAAAAACACAAATTTAAAAATTGATCTACAAAGAATTTTAGCTTGGTTCAGTACGAAATTTTTTTCAGCACAATTTAGACCTAACTTCATATGCAAAGAAAAGTTTTTGACCACACACAAACGATGAAAAACAATTAGCAGTTAAAACATATTATGTATGTAAATAACATCAAAGAGTTTTGCATGACCTGTCAACTAAGTAAAATTTTCCCACACCAAAAGGAAACAGCAGAAAAACAAGATTTTAAAGGACAAAATTTTCACATTTCAATCACAGAATCTCATTTGATGCAAAAGGCGCTGAATAACCCTCTTCAGATGGAAGTTTGTATAAAATGGTAAAAGTAGATAAATTTACACATTATTTCAACCATGTACACCATTGTAACCTTTGTTAAGCTTACACCAACACTGTATGAACATTGGATAGCAAAATTCGGACTACTTGAAATCATTATCACAGATAATGGAACATAAATCATAAACATTCAAATAATTTCCTCATGTCATCTTTACAAAATTAAACATCAACTAACGTCCCATAAACATTGCATGCCACATGAACAAACAGACTAATCGAAGGCATGTACCGCTCCCTACAAGAGTATCGTCGATGTATAAAAATAGTCACGATAAAAATACACCGAATTGTTAACAGACGTAAAATTTTTTCCATTAGCATATAACTCTGAAATCACCATAACATTTGGAGGATTACCATATGAAATAATTTTTAATGAAAAATCAGGCAAACTTATTATGTTTACAGCAAACTATTCAAAAAGTCACAACAACGCCAAACAACTCGCTTATAAAATAACCAAGAGAAGATTACCAAACTATTATTCGCAATCTAAAGTAATAAAGAAGTTAGTGTTTCCAAAAACCTCTGAATAAATAACAATATCAGTACATTACTAGTTCAAAACCAGCCAAAACTACTAGTTCAAAATCCGCCAATTAAAATGGTTTGATAACAACTCTTTTTTCTTGTAAACACTTCCTTATTATTAGCCGATTTATCTCCACCTTGAATTAGGTCTATAAGTTTAATTCAAATACCTCTAGATCAAAAATAAGCATCACCCTCCTATTTGACAACCTAGAGAAATATCGTATAAAAGTAACAACACTCTTTTCTCAAACAAAATAAAACTCAAGAAAATTGTCTCAACTTATATCCCTAATTTAATTGAAAAGAAAAAATTTAAAAAGCGTAGAAAGAGACTTCAATCGGATCAGTTTGCCTAAAGACATTCTATCTCCAAAAAACCCCTAATCATCCCAGAATTTAAAACAGGAACCGGAAAGTTAATATCTAAATACCCAAACTTCCCTTCATCAAAAACTCTCCATACCCAATCCAGTTGTCAAAAACCAATAAACCAATAAACATTCCAACCCCACTTAATTTCAATTCCGAAAAAAAATTGGCAATGCAAATCATTTTTCAGATGCTTCTTTCAACACAATTAAACAAACTAAAATAGTTATTTCAACTTCTCTTTCAATATTTTCAACATTGTTTTGACTTTGTATTTTTTCATAACTGACTTTTTAGATGTTGCAATTCTCATTTTTCTAATCGTTGAAGCTAATGTACAATTTTTTATTCCCTAATCCAGAGCTACTTTTCTCTGTTCAAAACAATTGATCATCTAATCAGGTACGAATCTTATCAATTCCATTAATGTTTCAAAGTTTCCCTAGTAGAGAAAACATTTTTCCTTTTTTTCGTAGTTTGTCTCTCCTTTCTAGCTTCTCTAATTCTGACACTTTGTAAAGGCAAAAAGAAAACAATAACTGCTTTTGTACTAGCAACAGTTTTAACGATCATTTTTGCAGAAGAATACTATAAAGAACACAAACTTAAAAAAGACAAAACATATAATTCCCCGTCCATTTAGGATTCCCCACCCACGATCCGCCAATAGCAACTACATCTTGTCAGACAAATCAACCCCAATCATCTACCTGTATCTCATATGGGGAATACCCCTACAACTTTGATGAAAGACATGCAACATTATCTGAACCTTTAATACCAGCCATTCGTCAGGCACCCTTAAGTAAACCACAGTACGAACCAACATATAGTACTTACCCCTCATTACAAAAAATCTTAACCTAACAAGACATTTTTATCAAATCCAAAATTTAACAAGTACAATCAACGGACAATTTTTTCACTCCCAACGCAACGGAATTTTAACAACAACAAGCGTTCAAATTAATATCTTTTCATCACCATCATCAATCTCTCTAGAGATCTTTCTCATAGTACATTACAAAGCACTCCGACACCGCTTCAAAACATTTCCCAACAAGGCACACCAAAAATTCCATCGGACTCATTAGGTTCAACGCCTACATTCGAACAAAATTGTGAAAGTCCCTTTAGTCCCACCACTTCATTCCAAAGACTTCCACATTGGGTGACCCAAACGTTTTCCCGATGCCAACCCAACCCTGTAAATGACCCTTTAGAATTTTCCTCAGATACAGCTTTATCACTACCAGAAACATTGTCACTGCTATCAACACCTTCAATCACAGGTCAAACCAGATAAACTACACTGCCCACAAACTTTCCAAGTCACCTAGACGACAGATATTGTGAACTACAAAATACAAGTACACCTTTACGCGTATAATCGACTCCTTTGAAGCACACCCTCCTCCTTTTGGCCAACACCTCGATAGCAACAGACTCCAAAACTTGGCACTGAACAGATTAAAACACAGACACGATATTCAAAAAGTTATTCAAGAACATAATATCCAAATGGTTTCACAACAAAACTTAACGCTTGAGTTTGAAATAACAAAAAAAATAAAAAATTTAGTACACCATCCGTCACCACTGTCACCACCAGACATCACACCTCAATATTTACTCCCTCCATTAAAGTATTATAGAAAGACTGTTTTATCTAGACCCCAAAGAGTGCAAGAATAAACTCGAACGTTTAAATTAGGTTCCAACAAAAAAAAACGCAAATTATTAAATTCTCAAGTTTTCACAGACTTGGAACACCACCAAGCACAACTTGAACATCACCAAGATCATGTACAGCAAGACGATAAATTCCCGTAAAATCAACGTCAAGCAAAACTTGAACACCACCAAGGTCATGTACAGCTAGACAATAGATTCCCGTATCTTCGTGCCCATGGACGTTTAATTTATGATTTACACAATAAAACTTGGATACCTCATTTTGGATGTAAAGATCCGTCAAACTGTAAAGCATGCACAAAAAACTCAGGTTATCAAGAAATATTGTTTTCTGACTCGAAAAGTCAACTAGAAAAAGTACAATTAACACGAGATTTAAAAGACGATAGTATATTATATCAAGGCTTTCGCCTATCTTGTCAAGGATATTGCGATCAAGGATATTGCGATCCAACTACACGTACACAAGCAACCATAGTTTGGTTCTCTGATTTCATCTCGACAATTCTCCCCTGTGGTCTTGCCTTTGGCCTGGATCATGATCGAACCCCTCCCAATTTTTCGTCCACAACACCCCGTCTTCGGCATGCATCTCCGGATCGTCAATGAAGTTCGTCGACCAAAATGCTGTCGGTCGCCTCTGGTTGCCCCTTGTTTTGCACATATCGCTCAAGCAAGTTCAATGACGACACTTCACTTTACTGGGAATCGATAGCTTTGCCACCTGGTTTTTCACATCGGACATGCTGGCCACCACAACATGTGGTCCTTCCCCTGCATCGAAAAATTTAGGCTAAGTGATCCACTCTTTCGCTTATAACCAGACTTCGTCCCAAGTTACTTAAGATTCCCCATGAATTTTCTTGCAGTATTTGTCGACTTCGATTGTTGCCTAGTACTTCTATTACAATGCAGTGTGCATCTCGGAACGACGGTTGGTCGCGAGGTTTTGTGTTTAACAGGTCAACTGGGTACTTGCAACCTTCTAAATGCACCCTAATATACGGCGTAGCTGCCATTATCCGACTGATTGTCGTATTCTACAAAAAAAAATCAAGTACGCCAACGTTTTTTTGCACGTCCTTGGCTTCTCCGCATAATACTTCAAAGTAAGTTCAGCCATCTATAGACTATGTTTTTTGTCTTTCCGTTGCCCTTCGGTTTATACAGAGAAGTTTGAATTTCATCGACACCCAATAGTTGACACATCTATTTGATCATTTTTGCCGCCGAAACTTCTTCGTTGATCTTTCTAGAAAATATTGCTAGCGCCCATCTTTAGCACCCACTTCGCTAATGCTTAATTTTGAAATAACAGTAAAATTAATCAATTTTGTACATTATCCGTAACCACTGTCACCACCAGACATCACAGCTCACTATTCACTCCCTCCACTAAAGTATTATAGAAAAACTATTATATCTAGACCCCGAAGGTTGTAAGAATAAGATCAAACGTATAAAATATGTTCCAACAAAAACGAAAACCATAATTTATTAAATTTTCACGTTTTCACAGACTTTGTACGTTAACCACAACTTGAACACCACCAAGTTCATGTACAGCTAGACGATAAGTCCCCATATCATCGTGCCCTTGGACGTTTAAATTATGATTTACACGATAAAATTTGGATACTTCATTTTGGATGTAAGGATCCGTCAAACTGGAGAGCATACACAAAAAACTCAGGTTACCAAGAAATAATGTTTTCTGACTCAAAAAATCAACTAGAAAAATTACAATTACCACGAGATTTAAAAGACGATAGTATATTATATCAAGGCATTCGCCTATCTTGTAATAATGAAAAAGGATATTGCGATCCAACTACACGTATACAAGCAGCCATAGTTTGGTTCCCTAATGACTCATGTACCACTCTCAAGTCGCTAAAATTCACGCAAAATTGAAAAGGTTTCACAATAAATTTTTTATAGAATTCATACCTCTCGATAACATAAACACTGACCGAACAAGATCAAATCCAACTTAATCAATGTAAAAACATACATCGTATAGAAAATAAGTTAACACGTTCTGAAATCTACCCTGAAACTGATAGCATGCAAATACCCAAAACCACTTTTCGGAACCCAATATTTAGAAAAATTTTTCGAATACGAAAAAAGTTTCAACATGAAAACAGGAAAACTAATTCTCCACATGCAAGACCCAAATAGAAATCGAGGTGATAAAAATTTTGCATCCCGGTAACTTTTTTTAAAAGTAAGGGAAAGATTGAAGAAGAGTTCGCCCAGAAAACAAAGATAGTACATGATTACAAAAATTTCCCTCATGAATAACACATACTTTGGCGTAATCCACAAAGCTTTTCAACTCTATATGAAAATAGATTACACAATAAATAGAATTATTTATGGAATGTCACTTTAAACTACTTTCAATTCAAATATTTGTCGATCGCAAACTGAACTGGTGGCATTCTCATTCAAACCGGTCTACATAAAACTGTAGTCCCACTCATTTCAGGTTCAACTAACAACGTCCCACTCGAAAGACTACCTTTCGCCTCACCTGGTAGATTCAGAGGATCTTTTTTTCTGGCTTCCACTTTTCTCCCGACATAGTTTTCAACCAAAACGATGTGTCGTTGTAAGTCTTTATTTTGCCTAGGAGGATCAACTTGTGGCTCCACCACTAATCGATTTCTTCTCGGCAATACTCTCCCGTGGTCTTGCCTTGGTCCTGGATCATGATTGAACCCTTCCCGAGTTTTCGTCCATAATACTCCGTCTTCGGCATGCATCTCCGGACCATCAAAGAAGTTTGCCGACCAAAATGCTGTCGGTCGCCTCTGGTTGCCCCTTGTTTTCCACATTTCGCTCAAGCAAGTTGAATGATGACACTTCACTTTACTGGGAATCGATTGCTTTGACACCTGGTTTTTCACATGGGACATCCTGGCCATCACAACATGTGGTCCTTCCGCTGCATCGGAAAATTTCTTCGTTTTGATCCACTCTTTCGCCCATACCCAGAATTTGTCGCAAGTTGCTTAAGATTCCCCATGAAATTTCTTCGAGTACTGATTTGTTTGTCGAAGTCGATTGGTGCACAGTACTTCTATTACAATGCAGTGTGCATCCCGGAACAATTCCTCAAAACTATTCTCCGTCGACGGTTGGTCCCGAGGTTTTGTGTATAACAGGTCAACTGGGTACTTGCAATATTCTAAATGCACCCTAATATACGGCGTAGCTGCCATTATCCGACTGGTTGTCGTATTCTACAAAAAAATAATCAAGTACGCCAACGTTTGTCGCACGTCCTTGGGTTCTCCGCATAATACTTCAAAGTTAGTTCAGCCATCTATACACTATGTCTTTTTGTCTTTCCGTTGCCCTTCGGCTTATACAGAGAAGTTTGAATTTCATCGACACCCAATAGTTGACACATCTATTTGATCATTTTTGCCGCCGAAACTTCTTCGTTGATCTTTGTAGAAAATATTGCTAGCGCCCATCTTCAGCACCTACTTTGCTAATGCTTAATATTGAAATAACAGTCAACTTAAACAATTTTGTACATTATCCGTAACCACTGTCACCACCAGACATCACAGCTCAATATTTACTCCCTCCACTAAATTATTATCGAAAGACTATTACATCTGGACCCCGAAGGTTGTAAGAATAAGCTCAAACGTTTAAAATAAGTTCCAACAAAAACAAAAACCGTAATTTATTAAATTTTCAAGTTTTCACAGACTTTGTACGTTAAACACAATTTGAACACCACCAAGGTCATGTACAGCTAGACGATAAATCCCCATATCATCGTGCCCACGGACGTTTAAATTATGATTTACACGATAAAATTTGGATACTTCATTTTGGATGTAATGATCCGTCAAACTGTAGACCATACACAAAAAACTCAGGTTACCCGAAACAATTGCCGCGAGTACCATTCTCGCGAGCCACTTAAGGAAATTTTGTCGACATCTGGTGAACTACAATAGCATTTATCGTGAATTGATCTGTTATCATCAACATGTGCTTCACTCTGTTGCTCGTCACAATTGCCTTGGGTCCCTAATTATCCATTGCAACCGTGCTGAGTCTGTTTCTCGGATCAAATGAAGTCTGATCCGCGGCTCGCTTCTGCTTCTTTTGTGTCTTCTTGCGCGCATGGTTTTCGCACCTGTGAATCTTTGTTTTTATGATGGCCAACGATTGGAACTGACGTTGAAACAGTCAGTTGAGAGTCTCATTCCGACCCACCGTTGGAACTACCTTCAGAACAATGGATGGAGAGTCGTCCCTCTGAAACCATTTTATGAGCAGGATTCTGTCTCTTATGCTCAGCTCGTTTACCAGTATAGCAGTGTTTCGGGACCATACTGTATGGCCTGCTTCTTCTGTTTGTTCCTAGTGAGGGCATGTCCCCATTTTGTCTGATTAATCCGCCCAGTAGAACACTTGGGCGATAGCTTCAAGTTGTTTATGCAATAAGGCTATCTCATCGGGAGTTCGTCTTTATTTTGCCTAGGAGGATCAACTTGTGGCTCCACCACTAATCGATTTCTTCTCGACGATACTCTCCCGTGGTCTTGCCTTGGGCCTGGATCATGATTGAACCCTTCCCGAGTTTTCGTCCACAATACTCCGTCTTCGGTATGCATCTCCGGACCATCAAAGAAGTTTGCCGACCAAAATGCTGTCGGTCGCCTCTGGTTGCCCCTTGTTTTCCACATTTCGCTCAAGCAAGTTGAATGATGACACTTCACTTTACTGGGAATCGATTGCTTTGCCACCTGGTTTTTCATATGGGATATCCTGGCCATCACAACATGTGGTCCTTCCGCTGCATCGGAAAATTTCTTCGTTTTGATCCACTCTTTCGCCCATACCCAGAATTTGTCGCAAGTTGCTTAAGATTCCCCATGAAATTTCTTCGAGTACTGATTTGTTTGTCGAAGTCGATTGGTGCACAGTACTTCTATTACAATGCAGTGAGCATCCCGGAACAATTCCTCAAAACTATTCTCCGTCGACGGTTGGTCCCGAGGTTTTGTGTATAACAGGTCAACTATACACTATGTCTTTTTGTCTTTCCGTTGCCCTTCGGCTTATACAGAGAAGTTTGAATTTCATCGACACCCAATAGTTGACACATCTATTTGATCATTTTTGCCGCCGAAACTTCTTCGTTGATCTTTGTAGAAAATATTACTAGGGCCCATCTTCAGCACCTACTTTGCTAATGCTTAATATTGAAATAACAGTAAACTTAAACAATTTTGTACATTATCCGTAACCACTGTCACCACCAGACATCACAGCTCAATATTTACTCCCTCCACAAAATTATTATAGAAAGACTATTACATCTAGACCCCGATGGTTGTAAGAATAAGCTCAAACGTTTAAAATAAGTTCCAACAAAAACAAAAACCTTAATTTTTTAAATTTTCAAGTTTTCACAGACTTTGTACCCTAAGCACAACTTGAACACCACCAAGGTCATGTACAGCTAGACGATAAATCCCCATATCATCGTGCCCACGGACGTTTAAATTATGATTTACACGATAAAATTTGGATACTTCATTTTGGATGTAATGATCCGTCAAACTGTAGAGCATACACAAAAAACTCAGGTTACCCGAAACAATTGCCGCGAGTACCATTCTCGCGAGCCACTTAAGCAAATTTTGTCGACACCTTGTGAACTACAATAGTATTTATCGTGAATTGATCTGTTATCATCAATATGTGCTTCACTCTGGTGCTCGTCACAATTGCCTTGGGTCCCTAATTATCCATTGCAACCGTGCTGAATCTGTTTCTCGGATCAAATGAAGTCTGATCCGCGGCTCACTTCTGCTTCTTTTGTGTCTTCTTGCGCGCATGGTTTTCGCACCTGTGAATCTTTGTTTTTATGCAGCCAACGATTGGAACTGACGTTGAAACAGTCAGTTGAGAGTCTCATTCCGACTCACCGTTGGAACTACCTTCAAAACGATGGATGGAGAGTCGTCCCTCTGAAACCGTTTTTTGAGCAGGATTCTGTCTCTTTTGCTCAGCTCGTTTCATCGCCACCAGTATAGCAGTGTTTCGGGACCATACTGTATGGCCTGCTTCTTCTGTTTGTTCCTAGTGAGGGCATGTCCCCATTTCGTCTGATTAATGCGCCCAGTAGAACACTTGGGCGATAGCTTCACGTTGTTTATGCAATAAGGCTATCTCATCGGTAGTTCGTTCCCAGCAGATAGCATCACCTTCTGCGGTAGGGGTGGTCCAATTCTTTTCATAGTTTCCTCTAGCAAGACTACTTGGGTACACACTTAACTGGTATCTTTTGTCCAAATATCTACATCCTGGTTGTCCTTTCAACTGTCTGTGCGATGTGGTCCTCGTAGTTGGATGGCGAAACTTCGGATACTTCATCGCTCGAGCCGAACCTATCCGAAATCTCTCGACTCTGCTCCGCGCACAGTTGTGGACCCCTGACACTGTTCGACCCTCCCTGCCCTCCTAGATATGGCGGTACAGTAGGCAAAGGTTTTGGAGCCAGTTTTGGAGTCGCATGCCTTACCAAGTTTAACAAATTGTCGTAAACAAATTCAAGACAAAATAAATATTCCTTCATTGATCGCCGTCCTTGTATAATCTGGTTTTTCAGCTCGGGAACTAATAATGCATGAAAATTGTCATCGATCAAGCCTAAATTTAGATTTGCTGTGATATGTTCGTCGACATCCAATCATCGTCCATCTGTTAACTGTGAATGGCCCTCATATGGCCGTATCTCTGGCTTGTCTTCACGATTCCTAGCAACCTCACTTCGGATAAGTTATTAGGTGGCTTCAGTATCCACCAATAATACTTCTACGCATGTGCCTCCCATGCAAGCAACCGCAAGTGACCCATAGAGTCCACCGTCCATCAACTGACTAACTGCGGCACGCTCCTTATGTGTCTCCGTGTTCAGCTGCACACTCACCGCCGACTTGCACTCGTACACTGATGTTGGGTATAGCTGATGAAATAGTGACGTCACTTGCTCATACCTACTATCATCTCACTCTGTCTCTCCTCCTCTGGAGGATAGCATAGGTCGTTCTGCTGCCTAGGGTGATCAGCTGCAGCAACATTCCCTATGGCTTCGGGCTGTCTTTCAAAATGGAGGGGATATATCCTACTGCAAAATTTTCAACTCGTCTGGTCCTCATTCTTTTAAATAAATCGACGCGCTTTGTGGGCACTCCCTCTCCAGGTGACTTGTCTGGCTTAACTCAAAATAGCTCCCCGGTCCCCCTTTTCGCGCCATAGCGAAAGCCTCGGTAAAGCTCGTTTTTTTTTACAGTTAGCACCCTGGTTGTTGTTGGGTTCGATCAACTGCGGGGGTTGTTCTTGCTCTTGTCCGGGTGGAATTACAGGATGATGAGCAGAGATAACAGAATTAACCAATCTGCCCATCATGGTCGTCATATTTTGCATTAGTGCCACAAAGTTGTTGTGCCGCTAGTTCTGAGCCCACAGCTCATCAAGCTGCAAACTCTGCACCTCAATTTGCGACAACAGTTGGCCCGACTTCTGGTCAGTATTCGTCTGTTTTCTTCTAAGCTCTGCTCAAGCTAGTCTAGTGCTACCTATTTCCCCATGAATTATGTTTGATTCAGACTCAATTTCGTTCAAACCACCCAACTCTCAAAAACTCGTATGGCCGTCTCACACTTCTGGCTCTGAGAGACTTCATCGCCGGTCTAGGACTCTGAGCTCGTGCTACCACCCGACTGAAATTTTCAATTTCATCTCGTAGACGTAGATCCGGCAGTTCTGCATCTTAAATGTCATCTATGAGCTGCTCACTATTCATGTCATCTCTCGCTTTTGCACTAGCTTGCCCATCATCTGTTTTGTTTGCCACGTCACATGACCAGATTCTACTCGAAAACTCTCAGATGCCTTCTTTTTTGCCCTGCGTGAGGCTCTTGAACTCAGCCCTGGCTCCTGTGCGATTCGCGACTCTCGAATAGCATGATACGCTGATCCAATTCCGCCAGAATACTCCCTAGCATAGGCTCAGACAAGGTGTCAACTTCCTCCTTGAAATGAGTCCGCACGCTCGTAAGCTCGTCAAAAGAGGGTTCAGACCATTAAACTAGTGCACAGCACCCTCCTGACCTGTTCAACTTCTCACAGGTTGGCATATGCAACCCAAACAAGATTCCTGCAGTCCGCTCTACCCTGGTAATCTAAAAGGGAAAGCTGTATTTTCGGATCGTTGCAAAACCTCTGCATCCACTGCTGCCTGTCTCGCCGCAGCCTCGGCTATCAATGCACGCCACCCTGCGTCTAACATATTCGCCAAAAACCTACTCGTTCAACCGTAGCACATACTTGGCAACTACAATACAGAGTAGGGGCATCTCTCTCTTAAAGACACCGCAAAGTGGTCCCTTGTCTACTGAAGTCAGCGAGATTCAGTAATATCTACAGTTCGATCCAGAATTCAGATACGGAAAGGGTTATGTCTACAATACGGAAAGGGTTATGTTGGTCGCAACTATACTGTTCTGTGCTATGTTATGTACAACTGCCAGAATATAATCTAATAATCTAATCGAAAGGAAAGAGTCCGCGATCAATCAAGACAATTCCTCGACTGCAATTCAATTTCCAGTTAACGATAACTTACTGTATTTTTTCTATCCTCCATAGCTCAATCAACTATCTCTCACTCTTGAGAAATCACTAAATTTACGTACTCACCACAATCGCTTGGAAACATCTCTATCCTCACAAGTGTCGAAATGGTCTCTCTCTTACTACAAAAAACAACCACTCTCACTAGTAGCTAACTTTGTTCTCTTACTGATGAAAACCGTTTATATTCTAACTTAGTAATAATTGTTCTGCATAAGATGGGGCTATCCGTAAACGTTTCGATATAATTGTTTCGATATATATTTGGTTAAAATTTTAGTTATGATCAATTCCTGACGTTAACTATGACACCCATTGCGCAATGTTGAACTGAGTTCTTCCAATGTTGACACTAATTCTAAATTCCGAGTTCACCATAGGTATCTTCAACTAAGTTGTTGAATAATCAAATCCAATTTAACCTCTAAATCAAGTAATTTTTGCTTACCCAATTTTCCAAGGTCTTTCTTTTAATTATTTCATTAGCTCTCCGACCATCGGTGGTTGTGGTTGACCCTTTTAATGGGTAGCTCAATAATTTAAAGTACCTAAAATTTCCATCTCTACTCTATTCCAATCCCAATTTTTTAGCTAACAGGAGAACAATGCCTAGTACGTTTCAAATTGTGCCAAAATGTCACCTCCGGGGAGCTAAGTAAATATCCTAGCCTAAACCCTATGTCACGGTCCTATTATTGTCAGTTTCCTGTGGGACAACTTTTTTCTTCTGTTTGATTTTCTATTTGCGCTCAATCGCTCAGCTGAATTGAACCAAATAATTGAAAAGTCCTCCTAACCATTGTAAAAGCTATATTTTTTCAGCTTCTTCTTCAGTTGCCAATAAATACGTTGCCAATATTTTCAATTTTCAGAGTTTCAGAGCATTTTCAGAGTTGGGCCGGGGAATTCATCACTTTCCGGTGTTAATCCTGTGATTTTTTATGCAATTCTAGTCATAAACGCCTAAAGTTCAATCGAAAGTTGTCCCGATGTCACTCGGGGTCAATCGTCTTTATCAGGGCTCAAAACCGCACTATCGAATATGAGTTCAAGTTTTTTTTCGTATCCTATCACTACTTCTTCCCAAGTTTTTGCTTTTCTAAGTTTTTGCCTATCCCTTTCCGGGAAAAAACTATTGACACCGGAAGAAGTCACCGAAGGAGTTTAACTCACAGTGGGTCTTTTCCGGGGTTCGCTAGTAGTGTCTATTGCCATCATAAAATCAAATCTCTTTGCTCATTTTTTTGCATGAATGATCTCTTTCCGATCTAAAAGGTGTTTTTCCCGAGTGCCAATAACTTCCGTTTCATCCGTCGGGTTTGGCTCAAACTGTGATACGCGACGTCCCTTGTTACTACCTATCAAACTTCAAAATATTCACTACTTGCGCTCACTGGAGAACGAGAAACGACTACTGGAATTCGGGGTGGGGTCTATTTGCTGAGGGTATAACTCAAAAAAGAAGTACGAAACTTGAGCTTTTCTCAAATAGATCTATAACAAACTAAGTTTTGGTCCCATTCCGACCGCAAATTTCTCATTTTTTTTGGTTATTTGCAATTCTGGGAACTGTTAGCCTTTTCCCCAGGAGGTTCCGGTTTTTTCATGAGTTTCACGAGATGTACTTCCCGAAGAGATTTAGTCCCTATGAGTTTCACGAGATTTACTTCGTTTTTTTTCTTTTGGGGGGATATCACTATCGGTACCGTCTAATAAACAGAGCAGGGTCGAATTCTTTCGAGATTCGAAAAATTTCGAGAGTGGGCCTTTCTACCTATCGTATTGACTAGTCAATACCCAGCTATGTACGCCCCCTTAGTTTTACTATACTCCATTTTTCATGGTGAACCTCTAAGTCGAGTTCTTAGTTTGCTGAAAAAGTGTTAGGATCACCGATCTTACTTTAATAGCCTAAGAAACCTCATTATAACAGCCCAGAAAACGAGTCTTTGAAAGTTCCATCGAAAAAAATTATATTAATTACAATAGAACAGGAAAAATTTATATTGTAGCTCAAAAATATGCTATCGAAATTACTGATCTGGTAAGTGACTGATACTCCTCCAAGATGACTTTAGTTTTTGACTTTGAAGCCGATATCAAAGCCAATACTCAGCCGAAAAAAAAATCGGTAATTTTAGTGCGAGTACAAACAAGAAACATAGTTTCTGAAGCACAGACGAAATGTATCAAAGTTTAGTTGAGCATACAGTTTACTCTGGGACAATATTTTATACAATTATACAATTATATTGACAAAGGTTATACAATTATATGGACTCTCAGATGCATTTTGAACTCATGCTTCAGTGAATCAATTTTAAAATTATGAATTTATTTTGTCTTCTTTTGTTTTTATTTCAAATTAAGGACGTGTTTTCAACCGATTTAGTTCACAATAATTCCGTGAACGTGAATTGGACTTCACTTACCTTTTTAATCCCGCTAGACCCTGGTTTGAATCTCCTCACTAAGAGACCGCAAGTGTTTTCTCGTCGATTTAGCCTGAGAAGGGGTTAGTATTGTTATTTTTATAATGCGCGGAAAAAATAAAGCATGTTTTTTGAACAACGATTGCCGCGTTATTATAGCAGTTCAAAAATCCCAAATGTAATAGGTAAGAAATGTGTCATTTTTAAAATTGTATTACGATGAGAGAATTGTAACGATAGCCTTAACTGTAGGCATAGACAAATTTTAATAGTTGCAACAATAAAGGAAACAATAATTCGATATCGATAATTAGGTTTACAAACTGAAAAATGATGGGCAGGCCTTTCGATTCCCAAATTTGGTTTAAAACATAATCTTTATCTTAACTCTTTTTGAACAGTGAAGAGTCTGATAGTTTGATTGAAATAAGCGAGATAAAATGCAGGGCTTGGATCTATCGTGTTTTTCTCAAAGTGTTTATAATAGTTTCAAAAAAAATAATCGAAAAGGTCATTTTAAAAAATATTCTTAATAATCATAATAATCATTAAAATGACATCATCATGGTGAAGAAGCAAAGTCATAACAAGACTGCTCGTATCAGGGTGAAGCCTTGAATGTTCCGACTGCCTTTTAGGTTCTATGGAGCAGTAATAACATGAAAATATTAAATGTAAAAAATTAAAAATTAAATTTTTTTTGAATTTGGGATTTTTTGTAAAAACATCCCCCACACGCCATATTAAAAAGAGAGTGATAGAATTTGCTCCTATTAAGAAATCAATTATCGCGCGTTAATTGTCCCAAATTAGCTAAAACAGCCAAAATGGCAATCTTTAAACCCCCATAATTTTTTGAAAAATGATCACAGGTGAAAAACTTTTTCACCCTTGAGCTCAAGACAACAACAACTTTCGAATGATATAGAAAAAATTCAGTCAAAAATGGCTAATTGAAAATTCGAAATTTGTCTGAAGAAAAAAAAACCCACCCCGAGCACAATATTCCGTTACTTTCGTATCGAAAGTCGGAACAATAAGAAAACTGATCCAACCAGGATGGAGCTTGATGTAATCATAATGAAAAACAATCAAATGACAAAAAATATGACCTTTTTCAAGTTTGGATTGATATTGTTTCCGGGTTGAATTGATGCTTACGCGTTGGTATCACAAAGTATATCGCGCATTAGTTATATCAAACAGGCCAAACCTTGTAATTTTGCAAAAAAAATAACAGGAAATTGTCTTTAAAAAAATTTTCTCAACAAAATAATAGCTCTCGTACTATAGAAAAATTCCCGCCAAACATGGCGCCTTGTTCAAAAATTGTTTAGAAAAGTCTTCCACGAAGACTAATCTTTTATCTTTTGCTTCAATAACAATGATGATAAGACTGCTCGTATTTTATGGCAAAACTCTGAAGGAATATACTGTCGCTTATTTTAAATGGAATATTTCGTGATAAAACCATAATTTGGGACAATACCACTCATCAAACGTAAAAGTTGAAATACGACGAAAATAATACGACTGGTTAGCCGAACTCAATTCAATTTGTATATTATCTATAGTTCCAGATATTTCGGTGCGCATATAGGTTTTGTATTATTTTTTCAGCATTATTTTTTTCAGCATTATTTTTTCAGCATAAATTTTTATCTACTCACGAAAATGAATTAGTCAAGAGCCTGTCCCAATTGAAAATTTTCAAACACCCAGATTTTTGCAACAGAAAACCCGAGGTAAAAAATCATTCCAGAAAAATGATGAAGAAGTCATGATCTTTAATGGGCAAGTGTAATTTTTTTTTGAATAAAATGTTTTATTTCGATTGCCTCAATATGACTGAATAAAAAACAACCCCGAAAACATTCCGAATTCGTTCGAAAGTCGGAAAAAAAACGATGACAAGACTGATCAGAAAATGGTAAAGTCCTCAACATTTGACAGTCTTTTCCTAGAAAATTGTCTGCTAATTCTACGTCAGCCAATTTCTCCAGAATTTGAAATGTGAGACTAAAATTGTTTCATTTCGTCAAATCCTACAACTAGTTTTTTTCCTTATAGGAAAAGAAAAAAAATCCGAGTTTGGCTATATGTTTTTGTTTTTATTTCCAAAACACAATAACATCCGAAAAAACCAACAGGGTAAACAGCGAGAAATCCACAGATCAATGATTGTTAGTAAAGAGACTGCGACTAAATACGTTACAAACAGAAATTAGAATTTTTTGTTTTCTGAAAACAATTGCTTGTGCATAGAAAATAATGAAAAATTATTTAAAAATATTAGTCATAGAATTTTCCTATCAAGAAACTGAATGCCTAGCTTTTTTTTCACGAAAATTTTTTCATCGTTTTTTTTTTCAGGAGTTTGCAGGCTCTGATGTCATTTTTAATACCATAACAGGTTATGTAGCAGCTATGAACATCCTCATATTTAATTTACGATTTTTTTGTTGCTGTAGGAAAAAAGCAGTTAATAAAAAAGCAATTCTTATAATTTTCACAAAATGATTTTGTTTGACCAAAATTTCTCTTTACGGGGGTTAACACTGGCCAAAAAGTATTTTGGCTAAACAATTTTTTAGACTTTTGAGCATTCACGAAAGTTTGATTCGGTCGATTGGGAGTTTTTCTCTCTACATTTAGACCTGGCTCACACTGGTTTTTAGGTAAAATTTTTTGTCCTTAGATCATGCAAGGGAGTTCATACTAGAGAATTTTGCAGATTTGTGTCACAAGTTAAGCAGTTTTTACTGCCTGTTTGGTTATGAAACGAACATTCAAAGCGAGAGTGAGTCTTACACTGTAAATTGGAACCAACAACGGCGAACCCTTGACCTTGACCTTCAATCTAAAACGAGTATGCTTTATGATAACGTGCATGAAAAATGTGAAGAAGTACTGTTGCCAATTTATGAAAGACACAACATTTTCCACAAATTTGGTTGCTGTAAGGCACAATGTAATGTGTATCGTCGACATGGCTTCGATCGTATGGTCCTAACACCGGTCGATTATGTCTCGAAACTGACTGACTACAACGAGAACAACAAAAGCTTGATCTACATTCAGGCATTTTACAACCCAAGATGTAGAGTAAATGTCATTACCAAAATCGGTTTTGGAATCGGAGTTTTATTACGAACAAATCACACGTTCATTTCACCACAACTGCCGGGAGTTCCATACGTATTAGGAAACAACGCTGAAAATCTTAACTTTCAATTCCCATATGAAAATCCAGGAGGGCTTTTAAATTTCACTTGGTTCAAGAGTAACGTAATATGTAGAGAGCAGCCTTGGATATGCGACACTGATTGACCAAAACACATATTGGAAGGGAATCACGTTTGCTCAGAAAACCCGATGAAAACCATTTTGATGCAAATAAATTTCTAAAACTTTAATAATTAAGTCAAAATAATTCGTTATCAAGTACTCTTTTGGAGCTTTTTCAAATTTTGGAATTGTTATGGATTCCAAAGTTAAAAGAAAACCAAAAAATTGGAATTCAGAAACCAATTTTAATGTAAAACTTCTTTTGAAAGGTAGTGTTTTCCAAAAAAATAGAGTAACGTTGACTTATGCCATCTGGAGTGTTTACGTTTTTTTTTTTGAGTTAGACGCAAAGTTAGCTACCACAAGTTATCATAAGAAGTGTTCTTGTGATAAAAAATTATTAAAGCTCTGTTAACCGTGTTTCGAAAGTGAACAAAGTTTAAACTATTCAAAAACTTCTCCCAATGTTTAAGAAAAATCGAGGTCAATTTTAGCACAATAAAAATGTCTGTTTTTTTTTATTGGTGTCGTTTTTTGATTCGAGGTGTGATGAGAGGATCTAAATAAAAAACTAGAACTGAGGAATATTTGATGATAAAGCTGAAGGTAGGTATATTCAACCCCAGTTTTTCTGAAAAGTTTTTTAGAACAAAAACCACAATAAAACATTCTTTTTCAAGAAGAGAACAGACGTGCATTCTTATAATCATAATCGAGTCCGTTCCTTTTTTGAAAACAAATTTTTCATGATTATTTTGTTTTTTTATCGGTTATTTTTTCAAGGAAAATGGAATAGAATATATCTACTAGCTTTACCACCAAGTATTCCTCAGTTCTAGGTTTTTGTTCAGACCCTCTCATCACACAACAAATAAAAAAGGACCCCAGTTGAAAAATACAATTAATTTGTTATTTATTTTTTCAAAACATTTTTAACATCGTTTATTTTTTTAAATTATGCTAACTTGAACAGCAACCGGTTATTTTTTTCATCAAAAACGTTCTCTACTGGCCCATATCTGATTGGTTACTTTTCATGGATTGATCAACTTTCATCAGAATTCATCCCTCATTCAAGTTTAGACTTAAATATTCCATTATAACGGATAATGATGCTAATTTAATGACAGTTATAAAGGATAATCGCTTCGATGTTTTCCATGACAGTATAATTTTTGTGAACCATTATGAATCATTTTAATTTATACGAAAGATTCAATAAATCAATTGTAATCGATAATATTTGATTACATTTTCGTTTCTTACCACGAAGTTTTCACATGAAAAGTATATACTTTGATTTTTTTAACCATCCATCAACTTATCAGCATATCAGCACATTATTTTAGTTCATTACTTATTTGGAAGTGTCAATTTTCACCTACAGCGGTAACCTCTTTACTAATACAAAGAGATCTCAAGGAAACATTTGTTTCGTGGCAAAAAAATTTCTGTTCAGATGAAACAAAGTGAAGCAAGACCTTTATTCTCCAGAGGCTTGTTATTGACAGAAAAAGAATAACCTATAGCATCTATCTATATATAATTGATGAAATATATAACGGATGAATGTATATAATTATATAAAAGATTGACCTCCACAAAATGAGCTGGTCAGACATTTAACAAATGGAGCTTAAAAAATGTGATTCATGCGATTTCATCCAATGTCGATAAAAGCGTACTCCTCAATGTCAAAAACTTCAAGATTCGGTCAAAAATTCAGAGATAAATGATTAAGGCACACGTAAACATACCATCCAAAAGAAATAGGCATTTTATGAGTTTTTAAAACTTGTCGACAGAAAATGAAAAATAATGTGTTTCCAGGACTACTTTATGCACATAAGCAATTAAATATTGCATGCAAAAAGTTTTTCTGCAAAAAATTTGTTGAGGTACAACATTCGTATCGCGATTGAAAAAAATATGAAGCAAATTCAAAACTACTTGACAAAATTAATTTGTTAAACTACTTAAAAAATCCAAATTAAGGTAAAAACCTTTTAGGTCTTCTTTGTAGCAAAAACTCTTCTAGGCAGAGACAAGTAATTTCAGACAAATTGTTTTTTCATATAACATAATCTGGGCACAGTGCTTTTGCACAAAATCAACAAATATCAAAAGTCAATACTGTTTAGTGTCAAATGGAGTTTTTTTCCGTTTTATATGGTAAAATAAATCTTCGGTCAGTCAAAAAAACAGGCCGCGATTTAAAAAAACTCTTTTTTATTGTTTCATTCTTCCACAAAAAGCTACAAATTACTGATCGAATTATGTGTGAAGTTAGATTCTCAGTTTACGGGGAGAACTTGCAAATACAATTTATTTGTGGGTTTCCTGCAACTTAACGTGGTGATTTTCTCATTTGAGGAACTTTTTAGTATAAAATTGAAGTGAAACTTAAAAAAAAACAAAGATAAAAAAAAGTTTTATATTAATTGTACGAGAAAACCTAATGTATTCGTATATAATTGTTTTATATGGTTACTTTGATTTTGTTCTTTTTGTACCAATTTTTGTTACAAAATGTTTGGGCTAAAGTGGTTTTTTTCTCGAGGCGAATCTTGAGTTTTTAAATAAGCATTTTTCACAAAAGTTTCTTTTGCCATCTGCCAACAATTGATGCTTTGAGCTCAGATTCAGAAACTCAAATTTATTTTTTCTGTCATCAAGTTCAGATAAGATGATTTGAAGTTTGCTAGTCTGGTCAACTTGGACTTATTATGGCGATATACTTAATATTGAAACAAGAGCATCCAAAAACAAGAGCATCCAAAATTTTTTCCAAAAATGAATTATGACTTTAGTTATTGTTCCGACCTTTGATACGAAAGTAACCGAATATTTATGCTCGGGGTGGGTTGTTTTTCAGACAAATTTCGACTCTTAAACTAGCCATTTTTGACGGAATTTTTTATATCATTCAAAAGCTATTGTTGTTCTGAGCCTAAGTTTGAAAAGATATTTCACCTGTGATCTTTTTTCGTAAAGTTATGTAGGTTTAAAGATTGCCATTTTGGCCATTTTGACCAATTTGGGACAATTAACGCGTGATATACTTCGCGCTATTAACGCGTAAGCGGAGATTCAATCCGTCCTAGAAATCGTTCCAAATTTGTTGAACGAAGCTTAATTGCCATAATTGATTTGTTACAAGGAACGAAGTCTATCCTTTGGTACTTTATATGGCGTGTGGGGGATAATTTTTATTAAAAAAATTCAAATTTTAGAGAAAAAAAATGTTCATTTTTTTTTATTTCATTTAATTTTTTAAGTGTTATTACTTCTCCATAAACCTTAAAAGGCAGTCGGAACTTTCAGGGCTTTGCCCTGATACGAGCAGTCTTGTTCTAGTTAATACGCTACTGATGTATGCATAATAAATCGCCTTGTACTTCAAATAGCACGAAGGGGATGAGTAGGAAAAAACTTTAGAAGAATCTATCAATTTTTCAAATTTTTCATCATTTTTAAAACTCTAATATTACTCCATAGACATTAAAGAACTGTCTGAACATTTCCCGCATCTTCCTGGTACCAGAACTTTCATTAATTATTCAGGAATGCTGATTAACGTATACAGAGATATTCCAATCTTTTTGAAACAAAATTGTTTCAGCCAAAAACGATTAGACTGCCAAAAAAGCTTCATACAATTAACCTCAAAGCTTAATTTTTGGCAGACTATCGATAACATGTAAATAAATATGATGTGCATGGGTAAATTGTAGCTACTTAACTTGGCAATATACAATATCACTTATTGGAACAGGCTGAATTGCACTTCTCTGATTTAGCCCAGACCTAGTTATCTTGAGATTCTTGTCGATATCTTGAAGACTTTTGAAGGTTTTTGAAAGACCAAAAAAACTGCTGACTTTTTCTAGAGTAACTAAGCGCTACATGAAAATATCCTCAGCAACGTTTACGATTGCTTGGGCAGTTCACATACGAATTTGACTTTTTTGGTAACATCGCATGCAGCGCACATTTTCTTCAAGATTTCCTTACGATTTTCAAAGATATCAAACGTGGATGGGCTTGGGGTCCCAAATTGTGTCTGTTTGAACATTTCAAAGCTTAAAAATTTTAAGGAGACAGGCCACAACATTCTACAATTCATGAATGACATCAAACTAACTTCAGTGCTGCTGCATATTCGGTGAGTTATTATAGACTAAAAAAGGAACTTATTACCAATTCGATCCACTCCTTAGTTAGTTAAATAATCGTAAACAAGTTCCAAAAGTTTTCAATTATCAGGTCATATTGAATTATAGCATTTCAAATTTAAAAAACTACGAGAAAAAAATTGCCGGATAGAATTTTTAGAATTTTTGGAAACAATTGAATGCCGTAGGAGCCCTTGAAAAGCTCAATAACAGTATCACTGTGATTCACATGTGTATGAAATGAAAATTTAAACACCATTTCTGACCAGTTTATTTCCGACATAAAAATTTTCGGGTTGATATTTTTCAAGCAGGTTTTGAATTCCTTTTTATTCTTTTTTTTCTACACCCAGTGCCAAATCAGCATCATTGTTCGAGTTGGATTAGTTAGTGACGTTATCAATAGTAAAAATTAATTTCGAGTCAGGATCCCGGGTTTTATTCCAAAAATGCTCAACATACATTTCCATACATGGCAAATTACATTTTTTTTCGTGAAAGCTGGGACTAAGTGGACAATCAACCCATTAATTAACCTAGGGTGAAACTGTTTACATAATTAGAAATAACTTTTTAAGCCAATCAGATTTGAATGTAGTACATGTAGGTCTTACGACTTGAGTGTGCTTTTTTACTTTTAGATGGGGAAATTGTTCTTTTCGTATATTAAGGGAGAGTTTTTCATTTGAGCTGAAAGTTGTTTGACTTCCTTTTTGACATGACAAACAATCTTTCCAGAAAAAATTCCGAAACTGATGAGCAAAAAAAGTACTTTAGCGGCCTCTTTTCTTCGCGAAATTACTTTTATACTCAAACAAAAAAATTTCCGAAATCTTTTTTGCATTGTAGTGTGAATTTTTTTTGCCGATAAAGTAACTAAACATAGAGGACTCTCTAATTTGACAGTTTATAATCTATTTTCTGAACAATCGAAGCATTGAAACTTTCTACATAAGTCGTTCTTAGCTTCATTTTTGAAAGGAAGTTTGGTGTTCTTATGTTAAAGGACTCCCGAGGTAAAAGTGTATCCCGGGGTAAAACATCATCAACAGAACTGTGTATCAAGTTTTGTTTCAAACAGTTCCAAATTCAGTCTTCTCGATAATCTGATGGTTCAAATACAAAACAAAGAAGAAACATGGATATGCTGTTAGGACAAGTTAGCTAAAGAAGCTTCATCCGGTGTTAGAGGCGAGTTGCATTCACTTTCCATTCCTGACAAATTTTGTTGAAGAATAAACATGAAGTTGTAGTATGTTCTAACTCCAAATGTCATGACCTAATCTTTTGTAAATTGTCATTTGGTCTCAATTGGTTGATTGCTACTCGACTTACGTAAAAAAACTGAGCTCACGTGCAGTTATGACAATTACAATTAGGAATCTGTGACAAACTTTCTGGCACGACAATTGGAAAAAAAATGATTTTGGGCAGATCATGTTGTTTTTATCCAATGTTCGGTGACGGAAAAATTTGACTCACGGTTCTTTTTCTCGGGGTGCGATTACTTTTCATGAAGTCGGTACCACTCACACTCACAAATCTTTGAAGCAATTTTATTTCGACTCATCCTTTCCACGGTTCACTCTCCGCCGCCATCCTGTGTTGCGAGTTTTTTTTCGAGGAGGGGGCTTAGGGTAAAATTGGCGGGCACTTAATGAATGCGTGTATGAGGGAGTTGAATAGGGGTTATGCCTGTGTTTTATGCGAAATCACTTTTATACTCGAATGAATTTTTTCCAAAATAGCGTAAGTTTTTTGCCGATAACGTAATTATACATAGACGACTCTCAAATTCGACTGTTTATAATCTATTTTTTGAACAGTCGAGACATTAAAACTTTCTGCATTTGTCGTTTTTGGCCTCACTTTCAAAACGAATTTTGTGGTTTTTTATATTAAATGAGTCTGTGTATCCGCGGGGTAAAATATCATGAGTAGAACTGGGTATCAGGCTTTAATTGGAACAGTTCCAAACTCAGTCTTCTCGATATTCTGATGGTTCAAATACAATAACATATGTCCAGAAAAGATATGGATGTGCTGCTAAGGCAATTTAGTTGAAAAATCTTCAGCCGGTGTTAAAGGCGAGCTGCATTCTCATTCCATTGATAAAAAAACGGTGATGTGTATTTTGAGTTGATGTACTGAAATCTATGGTGAGGTTGTCGTGCTGGTGTATTGTGAGTGTAATGACTTTGAAAAAATTGATAATAAGTGTACGTATGTGTTTGTTTAGTTCGTAACATGACTTCGTGTGAACAGTGCAAATCACATTCTTTGGGTGTGAGTTAATGAAGGTTTAGTGAAAAATGGTTGAATTTGTTAAAGTATGATTCATAAGCAGTTATATTGCGTAGTGCTGCAGAGATGTCATATTTTTTAGTTAAGATGTTGAGGGTAAAAGTGTATGAGGTTTTAATGAAAAATTTTTTGGTTAATTGAGGATTAGTGTATGGATCGCCAAGTAGACAAATGTCTTCATTTGGTCGGATAATATTGTGATCGTAATAATCGATGGGGGTAATTATTTGCTTTTGGTGCAGTGAATTTTGTTAGTGATTCTCTGTATCATATTTGCGTGAATTAGTGTGAAGTTAGTGCTGTTGTTAGGAGGTAGAGCAGGGTGGTGCTTACTTCATTATTATGAGGGGTGTTATATAGTGGTTATGTTAATGGATTAGTAAAGTGGTAATAAGATGTCGATGAGAGTGTGGGATATACTCAACTAGACATGCTCGTTGACATAATTGGGTTTTTCATCGTTGGGGTCGGAATGGAAATATGTATATTGTGGGAAAAAGGTTAGGCATATTTGTAGGAATTCTTTCGTATTAGTGTGAAGTGGATGATTTATATATGTAGTGGATGTTTCTGCGTTAGATGGGAATGGGGTATTTGGGAATTTTCTCTTGGAGCTTCGGTATGCGCGGTTGGTACTAGAGGATGTGGTTGATGGAAAAGTGGGGTTTTTCGAGGGTATATAAATTGAAGAGGGGGTTGGAGTTGATGGTGTACATGATGTTAGGGATCGTGAAAGCAGGTGAATAGTTAGTGTCTGAGAGTGTTGCATTTGTTGTGGTATTGTTATGAAATTATCTAGTTCATGTGAAACTTGTGTGTGATCATGGTCGTTGTTATCGAATGATTCATTATATAGAGGGGAATATGTGAGTGTGACATGTGAAATTGGAGAAGAAGGGGAAAGAGGTTCAATTTTGACTTTGGAATGAAGAGGTTGAAAGGGATGTTGGGAAAATGTTGATGGGCTGCGTTCGGAGTTTGCAAATTCGTCGGGTGTTTCAATATCGGAGTTGTTGAATTGGGATATGGTGTTATATACTGTTGTGTTGGAATTAGTATCTGATTCCTTTGTGGGTGAAAAGTTAGGATGAGGTGACTGAGGTGGGGGAAAGCATAAAGTGGGATGATGGGGAGGTTGTTCTGAAGGTTGGCTGGGTGGGAAGTTGATCGATGGAGGGATCCGATTTGGCGGCTCATCGTGTGCTAAAAAGATGGTTGTTCTGAGAACAAAATTTAGTGGTATCTGGCTGTTCTATAATTTGTTCGCATGTGTCGTCTGTATTTGGTTTTTGTGTTTTTATATGTTGAATTGGGCTTTGTGGATAATTTGATCTTCAAGTTATGAGATCTGATAGGACAATATTTCTAAAATTTCGTGATACTAATGATAAGGGATGGTTATGGTAGAGGTTTTGTAGTTGTGGTGCTGTGGGCGTTGTAATTTTGTCGTTTCATGATTCGTCATATGCGTTCGGTGTTGTTGATAACTTTGTATTGTATTCTTTTATTTGAGCTTCTAAAAGAATTTTATTGATTGATGTTGAAAATATTCCAAAAAATCCTGCGAAAAATATGCGTGCTACGCTTGCTTGTTTATTTACCTGAGTGTGTATTGAGCATGTATTGTAGATTCCTTTTGAGAGAGAGAAAAGAAATCCAAGAAAATTAAACATTGCGTATAATATAGTTTTTCTAAGATGTAGTAGGGCCATCATAGAAAAGCAAGAAGTACGTTTTTCAGATTTACAGAACTGAAGATAATTATTGGTGATATATCTTGTGGTCTGTGTTTTTTGCCATTTAAGTGATTGTAATCTTTATGTGTTTAAAACATCCGCTATAATCTTGTGCGCATATGTCTAAAAAGCCTGCTGTTTCTGCAAGTTTGCGTAGGTTTTGATCTATGGATTGTTGTTGGAATGTGTCCATTTTGTAAGTAATTCTTGAAATTGTTGTGTTCGAATGTGCTGTTGAATGTCTGATTTAGAGTATATGCCGATTGATTGTAAATCAATATTGGGATTTCGGGCAATAGCTCTAATGCTTTCTGGTGAAAATTTTTTGAGTGGTTGCATGAGTGTAGGGTATGTTGTGAGAAGATAGTATTTATCTTCGTCAGGGTTTAATTGTATTACATTGTGGCTGTTTTTTGATCCACAAGGGACTGTTGTATTCCAAAAAAAAATTCTGCGGAAGAGTGTATTGACAAAACGTGCTTCAATTTTTGTAGAATATTGGGATTCCCTTATAGAATCTTTTGTCTTCGAATACATAAAAAGGTGATACTTTTTTGATACAGGTTTAATTCATAATATATTTCCTTCATAGTCAATAAAACTTGAACTGTTTTCTGACAAATAATAGCCTGCATAAGGGATTTTTGGTACTGCTAGTGCAAGTGATTGTAAAATTTGTGTACGTTCAAGTTCGCATAACTGATAGAGTGTTTCAAGTTCTGTCAAAGACATTTCTTAAAAAAATTCCGTTTATTGTGTAATCTAAATTCATGTCTAAGTGTATGTCATAGTGGATTGCGCCAAAATGAGTGTTGTTCATAAGTGATAGTTCCTGTATGCGCGTACTATCTGTGTCTTGTGGTCTCAATTTTCCACCGATTCTTCCTGTAATCTTTTGGAATTTTATTGGGACGTATGAGTTTTTGTATGTGGTTGAGTGAGATAGAGCCATTTGATGTATTATTATATTTCCTGTATTCATATTGAAACCGTCTTCGTATTTGAAAATAATTTAGGAATATTGTGTTTTGTAAAGTGGTTTGGTGTATTTGCATGCTAGTTCCGTTTCTGGGTTTATTTGGAAACGTGTCAAATTATTTTCTAATTATTAATGTTTCTAAATTTAAAATAACTATGTCTGAGTTGATCAGGGCTTACATCTTCAAACGGGATTGGTTCAAGGAAATATTTTTGATGAAATTTAATCATTCTAGCGTGTATTTTTGCTACTTGAAATGTTGTACAAGTGTCTTCAGGGAACCAAACGATTGTTGCTTGTGTGTGCGTAGTAGGATCGAAATATCCTTGGTCGTTTTTACAAGAGAGTCTGATTCGTTGACAAATTTTAGTGTCATCTTTTAAATCACGTTTTAGTTGTACTTTTTCAAGTTGTGTTTTCCAATCAAAAAACATTATTTCTGGGTATCCAATATTTTTTGTGTCTGCTTCACAATTTGAGTGATTGTTTATTCCAATGTGTGGTATCCAATTTTTATCATGAAGATCAAATGTTAGTCTTCCATGTGCTCCGTGATAGGAGTTTTTGGTATCTAGTCTTATATGACCTTGATATCTTTCAAGTTCGGCTTGATGTGCTGAGTCTGGAAAAACTTGACAATTTACTAGTTTTCTGTTTGTGCCTTTGTTTGATGTGATCTTTAATCTTTTAAGGTCATTTTTGCAATCTTCAGGGCTGAGGTGCAATAGTCTTTTGATGTTACTTTGGTAGAAAGGTTCATAGTCTAGTCTGTTTTTATTTCCGTTGGAGACTTGTGAACAGTGTACTTTCTTTTCAGAAAATGTTGCTGTGAATTTATATCATATTTGTGTTGTAGCTCTGGCTTTTGAGTAAATTGTTGCTATTACATTGATTGATTGATTGTGGTTCGGATTCCCATTGATTGACTTGGTTTATTGCATATGTGTGTAATGTTTTTTGTTCATTTTCTTCACAATCATAGATCATAGTGTGTGACTAGTAAATCCTGGGATCCGGTTCGGGGTGAAGGATAGTTGGGATCAAGTTCTGAAAAATTGAGAAAGAAAAGGGTTTGAAAAATTAGTATGCTTAAAATATACATGTGTGTGATAGTCCTGAAAATGGATTATAAGATTTGATATATCCGATTGTCTTTTCTGTGTATCTATCTTACTTGTAGATTACTTCTGTGGTTATAAACGGGGGAGGTAAAGACTGAGCTGTTATATTTGGAGGTGCTAGAGGTAAGGAATGGTGAACCACAGGATGGTATATTGTGGTCTTGAATAACTTTGTGAATGTCCTGTCGATATTCTAATCTATTTAGTGCCCAGTTGTGTAATCTGTGACTTTCGTGGTGTTGTTCAAATAATGAAGGGGGCGCTAGGAGTGTATTCCAATCTAATCGTAGATGTATGTTATTCGTTGAATTTTCTCTTTATCTGGCGTCGAGATTTGTATGAAAATTTAAAGGGAAAGAGGTTTGTGAGATTGGGGTTAAAGAAGGGGTTGAAGGGAGTGAAAGAGTTTCAGGTAGTGAGAAAGATGTGTCAGATGAAACGTCTAATGGATCATCTACTAAATTTGGTTCGCTTTGGGAAAAACATGTGTCACCCAATAAGGGAGTGTTTCTGAAGTGGCTGGGGGATTTGAGGGTTTTCTCTGATTTGTTCAGATCCTAAATAATCCGATGGGATGTTTGATGTGTTTTGTTGTGATGAAGTCTGTGGGGTACTTTGAATTTTACTCCTAAAAAGGTTTACAGAATTTATTTTTTGGTGAATGACGTATGTTGAATTGAACTCTGGGGTTTTGTAAACTTCTGTTTCGTCTTGGATGAATATTTTGTCGGTTTATTTCTACTGTGTTTTGCTTTTGATTTTGATGTCTTGCTCTATTAAGATCTGGTTGGAGAGGGGGTATATATTATATACTGTTTCGTATTGTGGTTCTCTTAAAGGTACTTGGCGAGTTACTGGTTTTAATGGTTCGGACAATCGTGCGTGTCTTTGTTCAAGTGTATAAGGATTATCTTGAAAAGAGATAATCTTTGATGATTGAGGACATTTTGTTTGTGTATTTGTTGGTATTGTCGGAGGTTCTTGGGACGTTGTTGGTGGGGACTGATGTGGGGGTTGTTGATTAGCAATTTTGGAAAAATATTTTGAAAATTTTTTAAGAAGAAATTTTATGTTTACTATAATATTCTTCAATATAAAGGATTAAAAGTATCGTTGCTAATGCGAAGGTTACGATAGCCTTTTTTTATGCATTTACATACTGTCATTATAAGGGATGTCAAAAATGTGAGAAATATTATAAAAGGTAAACATCTGTTCTACTAAATAGATGTTTGAACTTTTAGATGGTTATTTGAAAAATCGTACCTGAAAAGGTGGTCACGGATTTTGGAGAGGCTTATGCAGGTTTGGGCTGGGGAATAAAAAATGATGAAAAAGTTGCAAACATTTATCAGGGTGAGGATGAATAATTCAAAAAAGTTCAAAATAAAATTTATAAAGAATTTGAAAAAGTTGCAGATTATTGAAAAAAATTAGAAAATATCTTTCGCAGAAGTGATTTCTTCGTCGAATTAATTTTCGTTCTTTGAGACTAAATTCAATTGTGGTCGGGATATTAATTGATTTTTTGACAGGTGGGTTGGATTTCGGCAATTTTTGAGAGGGGAAAGTTTGGAGAGCTCCTATGTGTCTTCTTAGTTTTGTTTTTATTTATTGGATGATTGGAGGTATCTGAGAAAAATTCGTACTTTAGTCTAAATGGTCATGTCCATTTTGTTCTTAAAAATTTTGCCTGAGGTGTTTTTGAGGTCTAAGTTGTTACAATATTTTTGTGTTGCTTGAAAGGGGAGGGTTGTAACTTTGAAACTTTGTTTATTTCAGGTCTCAATGTTTAGTGGTTTGCTTATTGTTGACCTGGAGGTCTTTGATTAATAATTAGAGATTAGCTTGAGGGTGGTTGTTTGTCGGCTAATGAAGTCGTGTTAAAATGAGGTGATGATTAGGAAAAGCTTCTAATTGGCTGACTTTGAACTAGTTTGTTCAAATGCTTTTCAGGATGAATTTCGAGAAAAATGTTCGGTTCATGAAAATATCTTACCTAGGTGAAAATGTGAATGAATTTAAAGTGGTTTTTGAAATTCAATTTTCTTTAATATTTTAGATTGTGGGATGAATGTTCTGTAATCTTTTCGTGGCTGATTTCGAAGTCGTGATGATTGTCTGTGTGGTGATTTTTCGTTTTGATCTTGTGGTTTGACTTTTGCTTCAAATTTCGATTTTTTCTTTCTTTTTCAGGTTTCTTTTTTGTTATCTGCGTTTTTTGATATTTGTTTGGAGAGTTTTTTTTCCTTTTTATCTAATTGTTTCTGTCTGACTTGTGTATCAGTGTTTTGATTTTTGTTTTGTTCTGAACTATTTGGGATGACTTTAAGTCCTGTAAAAGAAAATAATTGAGTAAGTTCTCTGAGTGCGTACTCTTTTGGGTAGTAAGGTAAAAGATTGTTTCGATGTCGAACATTTTCTTTTTTGTTCAAGTCAGTAAGTTTGTATGTTACATCCGTAGGTTTATCAATGAATTGATACGGGCCTTTTCGGAATGGTTGTAATTTTTTAGAGATTCCTCTTTGCGTTGTAAAACTTGGAATTAAAACATATTTTCCAATTTTTAAATTTGTAGCTGGGGTAAATCAAGAATTTATTTGGGAATTTATGTTCTGTCTTTGTAACAATTTTTTTGATTTTTTCTGGTAAATTTCATTGTGTTTTTTATCTCTGTTTAAAATCCATTCGGCGTGTGTTCCGGAAGCTAATCTTGAGTTTTGTGGATGATGAAAATGATCTTCAGCATGTGTGTGTAGTGGTAAATTGAAACATTTTGATCCTTTAGTTGGTCGGCAATAACTTCGTGCATTTTTTGAAGAATTTGCTGTGAACATTATTGGTTTCCGTGATTTCTGGTAGAAGATAATTTCATAGGGTGATAGTCCTACCTAGGTTTGTTGTGATTTGTGAATTATAAGATAGTGGAAATAATTTTACGTCTGTTGACCATTCAGTATGTCGTGCGTCATTTCCGTTAATGATGCATCTAAGATATTCTTGTAGTGAACGGTTCATGCCTTCGGCTTAACCATTAGTCCAATGTGCATGAGATGTACGTGGTTTCTGATTAATGTTATTTAAGTGTTAAATATTATATATGTTATAAATTCAGTGCCATTGTCTGTAACAAGGATTTCGGGTTAACCGAATTTTGCTATCCAATGTTCATAAATCGTTGTATATGCATAGTAAGCATTACAATGAGGTACTGGGTTAAGTGCTACGTAGTGTGTAAATGCGTCTACTATTACTATTATATATGAGTTTCCTTCTGAAGATGGTGATATTGGTCCTTTAGTATCAAAAGTGATTACGTGATTAAAATACAAATTTTGGGTTTTAAAATCTTGCTTTTCTGCAATTTGTTTCTGTTTTGGATATCGCTTGTTTAATTGACGTGTTAAGCACTCGTTGCATAATACTTTTATCCAAATCGGTGCATTTGGGAAGCAAAAATTTTGTGTAAAATTCGAATATGTCTTTTCTGCTTCTGAGTGTCCCTTAGTGTTTAAAGAGTGAGAAGTATGAAAACTGTAAGCATCATACTTAATGGTAAGCAGGTTACTTTGATATCAGGTGTTTGGTATTCTAGGATATCCGTGTTTTCATTGATTGAGGTGTCGTTAATTTTTCTGAAGTATCTAAGAAGGTTTTTGTTTCCTAGTATGGTTGTATCGGCTTTCAGTGTCTTGGTTTTATATTTGTGCCAAGATTTTAATTGTCTAATGACTGGGTCAAGATTTTGATGTGATATTTCGAGGGTAACTTTTTCTGTTATTGGTAGAAAAAAGTTTTCAATTTCCAGTTTTGTTAGAGGTATTTTATCTAGTGGGCCATGAAGGTTAAAATCATGGTTCATTGTAAATTTTGAATCAACATTTGGTGGGCCTGATAAATTTACATTATCAGTGAGATTTTCTTTTTCTATTAAAAGGAATAGATCTTTTTTATATAGTTTTTGTTTGATTGGTTTTTGTTGTGTATTATTTTGTATCCGTGAAGAGTATGGTATCGGTTTAAATGTAGATGTTCCTAGTAAATCTACTTCGTAGTGATTGTTTTGGCAATCTAGATAGAGTAGAAAAAGTTGTTGATCGGGATTTGGATTAGTGTTTGATAATTTTTCGTTGAGAAGAGTTTTTATCTCTTCGAATCGCTTTTGATGTTCTGTTGTCCATTCGAAATTATTTATTGTCTAAGGATGTTGTAAAAGGGTCTTAAGTATAGCTGCATTTTGTATACGTATTTACTTAAGAAGTTCCACATTCCAAAAACTCTTGTATTTTTTTTATGTGAAGGTGGTTGAAGTTTCTGGATTGCGTTTGTACGAGATTTTAATGGAAATATAGTGTTTCCTTCTATAATATGTCTAAGGAGTTTTACTCGTGTTAGGAAAAAGTGTGATTTATTTGGGGCTGCTTTCATGTTTTCTTGTAGTAAAATCTGATGATTTTTTTCTAAGACAGTAAACATTTTGTCTTTGGTTTGTGATTGCATAAACACATCATCTAAATATGTAATTGCATTTTGATTGAGTTTTAATGGTCTTAAAATTTTACTCATAAATGCTAAAAAAGCTGCTGGTCCTATGGAAATTCCATAGAATAATCTGTTGAATTCGTATTGTTGTCTTCCAATAACGAACTGTGTTAATCGTCGTGATTGTTCATCTAGTGGCATTTGATTATATGCACTATTCATATCTGCTCTTGTGAATTATTTTCCATTTATTTTTGTGAGAATTACTTGAATTGGTTCAGTAGGCCAATTACATTTAGATTCATCTTTGAGTGAAGTTAAATGTCTTGCATCCAGAACAATTTTTAAAGATTCTCCTTTCGCTAACATGATAAGGGGGTTTGTAAATGTGTTATCTTTTGGCTGTTCTTCTTTGTTTACTGGAGAGATGATTTCATATTGTTCTGGTATTTCAAGTAGTCTGTTAACTTTATCTTGCAAGTGAATTGGGACTTTACTTGCTCGTTTTTTTTCGAAAACTGCGTCAGATTTTAGGGGTAAATGTAATGGTGAATTTATTTTTCCTACATCAACTTTTGATGTTGAGTAAACTTTTGGATATTTTAATAATAGGTCAGCTAGTTGTTCGAATTCTTTTTGTGTTATCTGAGAGTGTTGAAAATTAAACATTGTTAAAAATTTTTGCTGTTCTGTCGTATATTTTGAAATTTGAAATGTTGGTTTGAAATATTGGGTTTTTGTAAAATAATCTCTATTACGTTTTTCATTGCTTAAGTTATTATCGATTGACAACTTGTCATCAACAATTGTAGGCTGACATATGTCTAATAGTAGTAAAACTTTATTTGCTCTATACGCTATTTCTTTTGTGGGAGAAACTGTCGCTTTAGTTTCGCAATAACCTAAGAGTCCTAGTGGTAAGGTTATTCTATATGGGGAATTGTTATATATATGTAAAGCAATTCTGTCAGAGTTTGAGTCTTTCATGTATTGAATAGATGAAACTGATACTCGAAAAAATTTGTGAGTTGGTCTGACTTCAAGGTCACACATAAAGAGATGTTGTTTGTTTTGCTCTTTATCAAATTGGTGAATTGTTTGATCGAAAAGTTATACATGTTTCCTGATAGTGGTTTTAGATGTTTTCGTTCCTGATTGTATATAGGGTAAAATTTTGAGAAAAAGGGTGGTTGTTTGTTTATTCTTTGAAAAAATGTCAAAAAGGTGTTTTCATTCTCGTGTATTTATCTTTTATATGATTTTCACCATTTAAGATGTATATTGTTGGTATATATCTAGTGATAAATGGTATTCCAATGATATTGTGTTTTTACATTAGTGACATGGAAGGTCTGTTTGATTGGTTTGCTCATGAGTTTGTTTTGTTCCATTGTTCGAGTGGGAACAAGGAAGAGTTGTATTTTTCCATAGTTTGTTAAGGTTGATCCTTGTGCGGTCGGTTGCTAGTCTACTTGTTGTTTTGAAGGGTATCAGTTGTGGATGTAGAATTTTGATTTCGCTCTAAGCGGGAATGCTTATAATAATTGATTCTGCATCAGAATCGATTAAAAAATCTATTTCAAGTCTGGTGTTTGCAATTGTTTTGATTTTGGACTTTCTAAAAGAAGTAGAATGGTCCATATTTTTTCTTTTTGAAAATGTGTTTCTTTAGGTATGTTTTGAAAAATGTTATTTGTGCTTAAACATTCAGTGGTTTTTTCTTCTGTTTTTTTCTTCTACTATTTTTTCTATTTTTTCTTTTGTTGTGCTGTTTGATACTGGTCTTGTATAAAAGTTCAAAAAAATTGGTCATAGTTTTGATATATATGAGAATATATCGGATGTTCATATATAATAGGCTCATAGTCATTTTCAACGTTTATCATTTTAATTGAAATTGTGTTTTCTGTAACACTTTCGCTTTATGTGAATTCGCAATTGATGTTGTTTAATTGCAATTCTGTGGTTTCTTAATTGTCAATACCGGGGGAATCTGGTTGAGTTTCTTCAGTTGATTGTACTTGATTGATATTTCTTTGAGTTTAGGTGTATTACTCCTATAATTTTGTTGTGAATTTTGATAACGTGAGTTATTCCTTTGTGGTGATTGAGAGTAGTTTCTTTGGCTGTTATTATAGCTTGAGCTTCTGTTCTGTGAATTATCGCGTGATCTATCTTGATAATTACTATATTTTAATCTGTTGTTTGAATAATCGCATGATCGATCATTTTGATATCTAGGGTTTCGATTGTTTGAATAGTTCCTATTCCGATCGTCAGATTAATTTCTGTATCGATTGTATGAAGAGTTTCTAGATCTGTTATTTGAATAACTTCGATTTCTAGACTTTGAGTAAGATCTGTCGTTAAATCTGTGTTGATTTGAAATTGATCTTGAATAGTTATTTTGATATTGACTATTTCGACTATGTGATCAACTATACCTATTTTGTGAGAAATTCTGTGAATTTCTTTGGAAGGGTGATCGTCCTCTATATTTTGTTTTATAGGGTGATTGTTGTCTAGCATAGTTGAAGTTATTTGGAAGGGGTTTTCCTGAACTATTGTTGCTATGAATGTTTTTTTTTGGGTGAATTTTGATCTTTCTTCACGTTTTGATGAAACGATTTGTTGGGTTCTCTATGTTTTTGTGGTTTATTTTGGTTATATTGTTGTTTTTGTCTGCATTCAGCGCTACTGTGTCCTTATTGTCGACAATAATTACACCATTTTTTGATGATGGTTTTCCTTTGAAAATTGGGATTTCCTCGTAAATGTTCAAAGTTTCGCTAATTTTTTTCTGATAAATCAGAATCAGAGTCGTTGATATTGTTTATGTGCGAAGTAATGGTCTTGATGTTGTTTACATATTATAGTTTTAAGTTTTCTGTTTCTTCCAATTTCATAGTGATTTCTGTTGTTAGAGTCATCATTAGGATCTCTGTCTTCTTTGTTATTTTATAATCATGAGTATTAAGTGAATATGCTTTTCGGACTGGTGTTTCTATTCTTACTGCCAGTTGTTTTTATGACATATTGGGTAGTCTACGAATTTCATTGCATAAAATTTTTTGATTTTGTTTGTTTCTTTCTGAATCAAACATTTTAGAGAATTCTTGTGTGAATCTTTTTCAATCTGATTTTTTTTCTTTAGGTAAAACTCAAAAACCATCTTTGAGCTGCGCCGTCAAGGGTAGTTTGGATTAGAGCTGTGCGTCTATGTATCCAGTTTCGATGTATTGGCGTGTTTACTGGTTCAGGTCCTATATTTAAAATTAAATTTGCTGTTACTGCGTTTAGGTAATCTTCTACAGAGTATTAAGGGTCTGTGCGTGTGAATACCATGAGTGGTTTATTTGATGTTATTGATGATCCACCAATTAGGTGTGGATTCTTAGCCATTTGTGGAGATTTTGCGGCGTGTGGCTTTTAAGAAAAATTTGTTAATTGGCTTTTTGTTATTTCGTGTTGTTGTAAATAATATGGTAATGGGATTTCATTTTGCATCTGAGTTGGTTGATATGAATGTGTATTAACTGGATTTCGTTGTTGAAAATTATGATTGTAAGGTGTTGGGTTAGTTCTAGGTTGTCTTATTTGTTCATTTTGTGTGTACGGTTCAAAAATATCTGGTTGATCAATACTGTAGGAACGAGGTCTTGCATTTGGGGAAAACCGTTAATGATTCTGATTATAGTATTCATCATCGTCTGATGGAAAATAATTTTGTGCGTAATGATGAGGTTGATTTTTGTAATGGTATTTATTTGAATTGTTTTTACGTTGTTGAAAAAATGGATAGTTTCCATCTGGTTCTTTCGAGGACCGTGGTTGATCATGAAAATTTACTGAGTTTAAGATTGGTTGTTGTACATTTTGACTTTGTGTAAAAATATTTGAGTATTTGCTTTAGTTTTTGTCGTTTTTGGTCCGTTGACATAGTTATAATTGTGTTCTGTAAAATTATTTCTATGTTGTTGGAATGATGGTTTTGTTACGGGTCGAGATAATTGGTAATCCATCTGTAAATACTTCTGTACTTTTGTGCAACATAGGTTTTAACTGTGGGTTGTATGATTGTTGTTGTAACAATGGATTTTTTAGTTTTGGGGTTGTAAAATTTACTTGAATAGATGAGATGCTTCGTTGTGCTTCTGTTGTTGTTATTGTTTCAACAATTCCTTCGTTTACAAAAAATGATGGGGTTTGTATATCTTGTTGTGTAAGATTTCTTGTTCCGTATAGGTCATCATTTTTTATGAATGTGGAATTTAAACTATTTTTTTTCTGTTCTTTCAGGTAAGAATGAATTGTAGTTTAAAGATGTTGAGTCAACTGTAAGTGGATATACTCTAACATAATCTTTATTAATAAATATAGTGCTAATTTCCTGACTTGATATATCTGTTGGTCTGTTGATAAATAATTTATAAGACCATTCAGGGTCCCATACATAGTCTGATTGCTCTGCTAGTACAGTTTTATCATCTGTACTTTGTGGTCGAAAATTTTTCTTGCTTGTTCAATAAGATCAATATTGTGACTAAAATAATCGAAAAATTTTTGTAAATCGTGTTTAACATTTTGTTTTATTTGATCATTTGTTATGTTTTCTCCTATTGCATTTAAAAATTTTGAAAATATGTTTATTTCAATTGTACAACTGTATGTCGAGATGTTTGAGTAGGCGAATCGTTTTGGGGTTCATCCAGCACTAATATAGATATATAGCTATAGATAAGTGAGAATACGTCGTTTGTAAATATTGAGTTTGCTCTTTGTGAGTTTTGGTGTTGTATGTTTTTGATGTATTGTGTAAAAACTTATGAGAATTCAATATCTACATCATCACTTTGAATGAGATATCTGTTATGAGATGCATTTGGTGATATGACTTCTATTGTGTGGATTCCAAAGTGTGATGTGAGACTACATATACCTTTGATATAGTGATCGAGAAGTTGTCTTTTTATTTTTACATCTGGAAATTCTTTTGTGCATGGACTTTCTCCTTTTTCAAATAAAATTGCAATTAAATTTTTACAAAATTCTATTTGTACGCGAGGTTCAGATAGTGGTGATATCAAAAATGGAAGTAATGAGTTTTCTGAGTTATCTTCATTTTGAATCATTTTTGTGTTGTATTTTTGTTAATGTGTAATTTTCAATGTGTCTTATTGGTTGATTCCAATTGTACAAACGTATTGGTTTGTTTGTGTAGCAATTTTTTATTTTCTGTTTGCGTTTTTTTGATGGTTGTGGTATGGTTTCTGTGTCTGGGAAATATAATTGATCGTCTATTTGAAGATTTTCTTTATTGAGTCTTTTAAATTACGAAGTTCGTGTATTGCGGTTGTTTATGATTCTGAGGTTGCGTTTCTTCGTTTTGAGAATCTTTTCCTAATAATTTGTCTTTGTTTGTTTATTATCTTTTTTCTTCGTGTTTGTCTTTTTGTTCTTATATATCCTACTGATTGTCTGTGTCGTGTGATTACGAGGTCGTATTTCTCGTCGTTAATTAAACAATTGTGTATTATGGTTGTTTGTTTGTTTCCTAAATTGTCTCTTGACATAAGGTTTAGGATATTGGAAGTACAATCTGCACTATTGATTCTAATGCCTTAAACTGTTAGTTATTACAATTTTTTGTGGTTAGCTTATTTTGAGTTGTTTATTTGGGTTAGGGAGAAAGCGTATGTCGATTCCGAAGAGTGAATTGTTCTTTCTAGTGGCTAATTCTAAGCTAAGATTTGACCTACTTAATCTTACTTAGGGGTTATGATTTGTGATCAAGAGTTGGAAAATAGTAAATCGATCCACAAGGTTCAGGTATAATTAGAACGCAAGTAGTTCGTTAGATACTATTTTATGACTTACTAAGTTTAAGTGTTTTAGCCTGGGTCATCTAAGAGGAGTGGGATCAAGTGAAGGATGAGTAACTGAAGTTCTTCACTGTTTAGCTTAATTAAAATGGTTAGTTTTTTGAAAAAAAAAATCTGTTAATTCTGGGTCTTTTGATAAGGGTTGGGTGGTGAATTGACGTTTGAGAACGTTAGACACTAAGTAAAAGCGGAGGGGGAGAACAAAATTGTTCTATTTGATCCAAGGATAGGCCTGGACAATCAGAGCTTTGAATATTTAGAATTTTAAAGATCCAAGGGAAGCCTTGATGATCTGTTATTTAAATGAAATTAATTTAAGTGAAAGTAAGGATAAGCCTTAATAGTTTAAAATTAGAGCGTTAACGTTAGATGTTAGATTCGATGATTGTCAAATTTTTGAAATTCACTGTTATGTTTTAGGTGATGAAGCTGGGATGATATGATGAATTATAATACTAACAATTTATAATTTATACGAAACTAAATTTTTTATTTTTATTTTAATAAATGTTTTTTCAGCTGTTTTAAGGAAAACGACAAGTGTTGTTTTTATCAGTCGTTTTTGTACAAATTATAGGTTTAGCGCCATGAAAGGTTATTGAAGATTATTCTTCAAATCTTATGTCAGTGATTGAAAATTTAAATTTACTGCTGAAAGTATTCTAAATTCAAAAATTTAATCTCTTTTTTTACTATCATGAAATCGATTATTAGATTTCTTCCTAGTCGTCTGTCGTTTCTTGTTTGACGTCTTCTTGCAATACCGGGTAGTTCTCTTATTATTCGGAATATTGATTCTGATCTATTGAAACGTAGAGACATATCTATTAAGTTCTTATCATGTTACAATTTTTTATGAAATGTTGTTTTTGCTTAATTCTAGTGTAATTTTGTCTAATTCTAGGTTATTTAAGGTCTGTTCGAGACTTTTGGTCGCACCAGATGAGTTATGTACTATGTACTGTACTCATAGAGTAATTTCAGATATGGTACAAGTCTGCTCGTCACGCTATCTTATTTTCGGCCGGATAGATTCGTGCAACTTCTTAGTCTAATACAGATCTTAATCTTACTGTTTTATCTTCTAGTCTCAGTAGATCTAGTGTACACCGGTTTACGCGAGTTAGTCCCAGAATGAGAAAAACTGTATTCTAAAATTAATTCAAATTGTTCTGGTGTTGAAACTACAAGTAGCTTCAACAATTTTTAAATAAATAGGTTGTTAGTTTGATTGAATATGATTGGTTAGTATTTAATATTTTACAGAGATAAAATATCATAATAATAACCAATTATAAAAACTAGTTTAGATCTGGTTCCAATTGCTAGTTTCCTTCGATCTGTTTTGCTGTTGTGGTCTCCAAACTGAGCGCCCCTGTACTTTAATTGAAATAAATGGATTTCCGATAGAAAAGTATACATTATAATCCATTACATGTGTAGAACTCCGACCGCAAATTCAAGTATTTTGTCATTACAACCAATTTTTTTGAGAAACGCGACCCAGTATAATGAACAGAATAAACTGCCGTGAAGTGAGATTTGAACAAAAAGAAAAAACTTAAGGAATTGAAATCTAATTAAAATGTTAAAAAAATGAAGCCGAAGACATTATGAAACGTAAGATGCAGGAACTGCTCTAAGCAGAAAGCAGTTGGGCAAATGACATTTGGGCAAATGGCGATTTTTCTAGAAAAAGAATTGTAAACAGACTGTTTAACTGCCATAAATTAATTTAAATTAAATAAAAAAAACTAAATTTAACTTAAAAAACGAAATGTAGGAAATTACAAAACAAAATACGTAGCAGCTGCACCAAAAATTGCATCAACTTTCGTACCAAAATAAAAATCATCACTACTATCTTAGAACAATCAAATATAACCGATCATAATTGAATATAATGGATAATATTGACAAAAAATTACTAGGATTATAACCCTTTTTATTGAATTTTAATATTTTTTATAGAAACTGACCGAAAAAAAACATTAAGTTTGATTATGAATCACGGTGGTTCGGTGTGACGAACCAAAAGCTAAAACACTGTATCACTCAAAATTGCTCAAAAACAGACAAATTTGCGAACTTTGCGCAAATCGGAACAGTATGTAGAACTCTCACAACTCTTGATAAATGTGTATAGTAAAGTTACCCGTCGCATAATCCGTAACTGTGAGCAGAATTCGTAACTTGTTTGCAAAATCGGCTTCAAATATACGAAAATTGTTAAATTTAGGTGTGATTTTTGATGGTTGTTTGTTTTTTGAATTTTGCTGTTATGTTTTAGGTGATGAAGCTGGGATGATGTGATGAATTATAATACTAACAATTTATAATTTATACTAACTAAAGTTTGTAATTTTATTTAAAAAAATGTTTTTTCAAGATGTTATTTACTTTACAGCTGGTTTAAGGCAAACGACAAGTGTTGTTTTTATCAGTCGTTTTTGTATAATTAATAGGTTTAGCGCCATGAAAGATTATTGAAGATTATTCTTCAAATGTTATGTCAGTAAATGAAAATTTAAACTTACTGCTGAAAGTATTCTAAACACAAAAGTTTGCTCTCGTTTTTGTCGTATTATCATGAAATCGATTATTAGATTTTTTCCTAGTCGTATGTCGTTTCTTTTTCGACGTCTTCTTCCAATACCGGGTAGTTCTCGTATTGTTCGGAAAATTGCATCTGATCTATTGAAACGTTGAGACATATCTATTAAGTTCTTGTCATATAACAATTTTATGAATTGTTGTATTTGTCTAATTCAAATCTAATTTTTGTCTAATTCTTGGTTAGTTGAGGTCTGTTTGAGACTTTGAGTCGCGCCAGATGAGTTATGTACTTTTTGGTTAACTTGTTTGCAAAAAGCGCTAACTTGTTTGCAAAATCGGCTTGAAATATGCGGAAATTGTTCACATTTGATGAAACCAGAACACCTAATTGCTCGTTGCGGAATCCATGACAAAACTAGTGTGCCGATAAAATGTACGTTACACATCTTGTTCTTAGTTTTGTAAGTAAAAGAAATTAACCCACTTTTTGGAACAAGTTCAACGACTTGTCTCTGAATCCTAGCACAGTTTGGCCTCTTAATGTTCTATTTTGTTTCAGAAATTGGTCTGAATAATGAAAACAATATATCACCAGGATTATGATATTCTCGTCTTTTTCGGAAAATAGGAAGAACAATATGTTCTGTTTAGATTGTTCCCTAATTTTATTAGAAGATAGCCTTGTCAACTGAATACAAAATAAGGGCAGAATAATCTGAAACAAGAAAAGAGAAAAAGTAACAAGTATTTTGTTCAAAATCTTTGGTTCAAACTGATCGACTTCTCCTCATTGAAATTCAAAGCGTTATTTTTGAAAACAAAGATGAAAAATAACATATGTTTTTATCGTTGCTCAACTATCAAGCAAAAAAATTGTTAAATTTAGGTGTGATTTTTGATGGTTGTTTGTTTTTTGAATTTTGCTGTTATGTTTTAGGTGATGAAGCTGGGATGATGTGATGAATTATAATACTAACAATTTATAATTTATACTAACTAAAGTTTGTAATTTTATTTAAAAAAATGTTTTTTCAAGATGTTATTTACTTTACAGCTGGTTTAAGGCAAACGACAAGTGTTGTTTTTATCAGTCGTTTTTGTATAATTAATAGGTTTAGCGCCATGAAAGATTATTGAAGATTATTCTTCAAATGTTATGTCAGTAAATGAAAATTTAAACTTACTGCTGAAAGTATTCTAAACACAAAAGTTTGCTCTCGTTTTTGTCGTACTATCATGAAATCGATTATTAGATTTTTTCCTAGTCGTATGTCGTTTCTTTTTCGACGTCTTCTTCCAATACCGGGTAGTTCTCGTATTGTTCGGAAAATTGCATCTGATCTATTGAAACGTTGAGACATATCTATTAAGTTCTTGTCATATAACAATTTTATGAATTGTTGTATTTGTCTAATTCAAATCTAATTTTTGTCTAATTCTTGGTTAGTTGAGGTCTGTTTGAGACTTTGAGTCGCGCCAGATGAGTTATGTACTTTTTGGTTAACTTGTTTGCAAAAAGCGCTAACTTGTTTGCAAAATCGGCTTGAAATATGCGGAAATTGTTCACATTTGATGAAACCAGAACACCTAATTGCTCGTTGCGGAATCCATGACAAAACTAGTGTGCCGATAAAATGTACGTTACACATCTTGTTCTTAGTTTTGTAAGTAAAAGAAATTAACCCACTTTTTGGAACAAGTTCAACGACTTGTCTCTGAATCCTAGCACAGTTTGGCCTCTTAATGTTCTATTTTGTTTCAGAAATTGGTCTGAATAATGAAAACAATATATCACCAGGATTATGATATTCTCGTCTTTTTCGGAAAATAGGAAGAACAATATGTTCTGTTTAGATTGTTCCCTAATTTTATTAGAAGATAGCCTTGTCAACTGAATACAAAATAAGGGCAGAATAATCTGAAACAAGAAAAGAGAAAAAGTAACAAGTATTTTGTTCAAAATCTTTGGTTCAAACTGATCGACTTCTCCTCATTGAAATTCAAAGCGTTATTTTTGAAAACAAAGATGAAAAATAACATATGTTTTTATCGTTGCTCAACTATCAAGCAAAAAAATTCAACTATGCCAGAAATTTCACTGCAAAATTAATGCATTAACTCTTCAAAACTGCTTTCGACTTTTTGCTCTGTAATGATAATTTTGAGTATCGATATTGCAGCAAAAAAAGCTCAGTGACAATTTTATAAGTACACAAATCATATTTTTTCGGTTTTTTT
>NC_087070.1:43294684-43354656 GCF_963678635.1 Symsagittifera roscoffensis | reverse complement strand
TTAGGTTGAGATCAATTGGCTAAAGCTTTGATTTGACATTTATCAATTTTTGATCATTCATTTGATAGCTTAAAGCAACAGCACGGGGCTAGAGGAATTAGACGACAGGCAAATTAGACGATCAGAAAATAACTGAACATGGACAAAAACTTGCGTGTAAATCGCTAGAAAAATGTTTACGGACCTAAACTATTTTATGGTTGATTAAAAGTAGGTTCTCCAAGAACAAATCAAGTTATTAATGTCAAAGTAGGATAATTAATGCATTTCAATATTGTACTCTAGTTTTTCGATTTAATATTTTCAAATTGATTTTCGATAAGAATTTTATCAGTTCTTTGATAATATACTCTTTTGCTCTTTTGGTTTTTGTGTAATTTTAATTTGCTTGTCGCCGAGTTTTCTAGGCCCCAGCAGCACACCTAGATTTTGGTAGGTAGTTAAAACTTGGCGAGTAGTGATTTCTTGCTCCGCTGCGCCTTCATTAAGCACGCGTTGCAGCTAGTTAGATTTTTCTACTTTTGAAGTTGATAGTGTGATGATTAACCGTGAGATAATTTTTTTGATTAGCAAAGCTCATCCTCAGACAAAGCATCTTTTCACGTCTGTCAGTCAATTATTCTTCAGTTGTACTACTTTGGCCTGCTAGAAAATCCCAGTTTGCATTTTGGCTACAATAGTGTTCTACTAAGAAACCTGTTTATTTTTCACTACTTCATTTTCGGTTTATATCAATTCTATTTAACACTGCCTCTTCGAAACCTAAAAAGTGAGATTTCGTCAAAAATTATGAAATAATTTATTTTCAATGGTTTGCAAAAACTGGTAGTTTTGTTTATTTTTTTTTGGATCCATTTCAGCAATTGATTTAATATTACCTTGTACCGAAAATGTGATTTCAAAAACTGCATGGTATTTCACAAAAAGAATCAGGAACGCATTTTTTCAAATTGCTGTAACTCTGATACAAAATTATTTATGCTCTAAAGTAGAAAAAAACAGGTGATTCTCTGAATCAAGTTTTATTTTTGTCAGGTCTTATGCCAAACTCGTGTCTGATTACTGTAAAAATTAGCGCCATTTCTCGACATGTAGAAAAAAAACTATCTTTAGGCAACTTGAATAAGGACACTGAAAGAGCTTCGATATGAAATAAAAATTGCTCAACAGTCGTGACTTTGCTATGACCAACCCGAATTTTTAGTGGAGAAATTCACAATGCCAAATAGTTCCCCCTTTGAGGGAAAGAAAGTGCAGTGAAAAGAAAATTTTGGGAATTATTTGTCAGCTTCAATTATCTGCGATCTTGCATTTTTTTAAAACCATGAAGCTTTTAATTGAAACCTATTTGAACTTTCTAGAGCCTTTTAAGCAAAAATTTTTAAAGAAAACAATGTAAAAATTTTCAAACTTTTTTTTCTTATTTGTTGAGCAGAGTTTGATCAAATTTTGCGGAAATCAATTATACAGATGTCAATCAAAAACGTTTAAAAAACACAAAATTTTCTTTTTGATGTTCAGATTAGTATACAGCCTAGAGGAGTAGGTTTAAGGTTTATAGAAAGTTTTAGATAGATCAGTTTTTGCAGCTCTATTGAAGTTTTTTTTTTCTAAGTTTTGACTTGATTTCGATATTCAGATAATTCTGCGCTACTTATTCAGCGGGCAAAAACGCATGTTTGATTTTTAAGACTATGATGTTCTATAAAAACTGAAACTTAGATAATCAGAATTTTAATCAGAATAAAACAGTTGATCAGAATATTGTACCCATATATCCTAAATATTAAAAAAATATCATTACGAGGCCAAACTGAGCACTAGATAAGCGCACAATTTTGTCTGTAAGTTCCTGGATTCCAGAGACAAGTCTTTAAACATAATGAAATTTTGTTGGAACGACCAAAATAAATGAAAGAACAAAAAAAGAAAAAAGAGAGCGTCCGTGTAGCGGAATCCGCTTACAATTCATAAAATGCACCGTTTGGCTTCGTAATGATAAATTAAAAATGATTTTAGTGGTGAATCAAATTTCAAGTACCTATTAAATCTTTTGTTTTTCGGGTTTTTCATTTCGGGTCTTTTGAGAGAAACAACCCGAAGCTCATTTTTGTTTATATTTGACGGAGCTCTACTTTTTTCGCAATAGCTACAATAGTTTTGCTTGTTTTGATAACTAAATAAAGTAATTTTTGCACTTGTTATTCTAAATCAATTTTGCATCGCTCCCGACCAAAAACCCTGCAACTGTATAAAAAACAAGAATTTGTTAACACGCACCCAAAAACTTTGATGTTGTTCTAAATTAAGCTAAACTGCAGTGAGATTTAATTTGGGTGAATCGCAATTTTTAGTTGACATACTTACTGGTTGCAAATATTTAGCAAGTACCAAAAAAGTTCATGTTGATCTGATTTCAGCCAAGCTGGATGGAAATTTATCTTGTGTAAAAAAAAATTTCAGCTGCCATACATTCCAGCAGGGGCGGATCTAGGATTTTCTCGAGGGGGGGGGGGGGTTTCGGATTTTCAAAAAATTTTCGAAAATTTTGACGACCTTTTTTGTTAGGTCGATCAAATTGATTTTTCGAGCTCTCCCAAAGCATTGTTTTTGCCCCGCAGGCAAATTTTTGAAAAACAGTCAAAAAGCCGTTTTTGGGCACTTTTTGAAAAATTTTGACAAAAAATCGCGTTTTTTTTTGGCGCGCGCTCCCCCTCAAAAAATAGTTAATATTGGCGCCAAAGGCGCCCTTAGAAAAATTTTAGGGTCGGTACGCCAAAAATGGATTTCTTAAAAGTACCAAAGGGGGACCCTTTGGGTCGGCAGGGGGTCGAATCCCTGAAGGGGAGGGGGCGTCCGCCCCCCCGCCCCCTCCCCCCCTAAATCCGCCCCTGCATTCCAGTAGTATGAAGATCGAAAAATGAGCCCCAACAATTATGTCATATGGTAATTTCAAAGTTATTTTCAAATCAATTATTGATCGGTCACGACAGAAAAAAAACCTGCAGCTGAAGTTTTCGTCACACAAAAGTTTTCACTGCTTTGTTGACTTTAGCTATTGTGGAGTGAGATATACTTCATGTTAAAAGCAGTTTTTAGTTGTCATACATTCTGGTAGCATAAAGTTCAAAAAAATAGCACCAACATTTGAACTGTTTGTCATACATTGTGGTAGCACAAAACTTAAAAATTCAGCACCAACATTTAAATTCAGCACCAATATTTAAAACAATTAAAAACAAGAAAAAAGCTTTATAACTGCCTAAATCTAGAACTTCACGGCAAGCATAAAAAGTTTCAATGTTGTTTTGATTTTATTTAAACAGGAGTGAGAATTTTAAAAAAATTTTGGTTGAGATACATAATAGTTAGCATGAACATCAGAAATTCAGTCCCAAATTTTGAATCATTTGCTGATTTAATTTTTTTTCTAATTTTTTTTTGATCGCCTACGACTTTAGAAACCTTACAACAGCCTAAAACTAGAACTTCGTAACACGCACAAAAGATTTGTTGTGATTTTGATTTCAGCTAAGCTGGAGTAAGACTTATTTTAAGTAAATAACATGTTTCAGAAGACATACATACTGGTACCATAAACTTTAAATATTCAGCCCCAACATTTATACCATTCGGATTTTCAAAACAATTTTTAAATTGTTTTTGAATCATTCACTACAAAAATAGAACGCTACAACAGCCTAAAACAAGAATTTCGCAACACGCACAAAAACTTTGTTATTGTTTTGGTTTTAGCTAAGCTGGAGCGAGATTTTTTGTAAGTGTTTATCACTTTTAGTTGACATACATTCTGGTAGCATATCCTAGAGATGCAAACGAGATATACGAGATATATATGCGGAAGTCAGATTTGGTTAGATTTTTCATCGGAAGTTGAATGGACAAAATTTGGATCTTGTTAACTATTCCCACCCCTATTGCTATAAGGGGGGGGGGGATAGTTAACAAGATCCTCTGTTTTTTTTTCTATCTGACCCACAGCTAATTAACAAAAACTTCTATTGTTAACTTTTTAATTAATTAACTTCTTTTGATGGATGCCTCAAATGCATTCAATGCATTGAACAGGGAAACGGCTCTATGGAATGCTAGAATACTTTGGCCAAGGTGCTCACGATTGCTTTTCAACACTTATAGAGGGTATGCGCCGCTAATTGTTGCAGGAACGACAGAACTTCTTTTCAGTAGTGAAGGCACTACACAGGGTGATCCACTAGCGATGTTATTCTATGGTGTTTCATTGATGCCATTGATTGAATCACTCAAAGACCGAGATAAGTATTTACAAACATGGTATGCAGATGATTCGGGAGCTCTCGGCGCACTAGAAAACCTGGTTGAATGGTTGTCATCTTTGAGTGAAAACGGCCCGAAGTATGGCTATTACCCTGAGCCAAGTAAAAGTTATTTGGTTGTTCACCCGAACTTTGTTGAAAAAGCTCATCAATTGTTTGACAGGTTCGGCATCAGAATAGTTGAAGGTAGAAGATATTTGGGCGGATTTATTGGCTCTGATGAAGGCAAAATTCGTTTCACTTTAAAAAAGATCCAAGAATGGTTGGATTGTCTTGGTAAGTTGTCCAAAGTGGCAGAAAAAGAACATCAAGCTGTTTTAGTTGGATTAACAAGATCACTGCAATGCGAATGGAATTTTGTCCAGAGAGTAGTCAAAGATATGTCGCAGTTGTTTGCTCCTCTCGAGAAGATGTTGCAGGAAAACTTTTTGCCAAGCTTACTAGGAACTTCTAGTGTCACACAATCGGATCGTGTTTTGTATTCACTTCCTGTCAAAAGAAAGGGACTAGGTGTGCGAAATCCAATAGAAATGCCGAACTAGCTTTTTCCACTTCACGTGAAGCAACCGACTGTCTCGTGAGTTCGATCCTTCTCCAAGATGATTTCGACCAAACTCTACACAAAACAAAGATGAGAAAAGCAAGAAAAAACCACGAGGAGAAAAAAATGCTGTGGACAAAGACAAACTCGATGAATTGCTGGCAGTTTTACCAGCAGATCAGAAACGAGCGATCCGGAGAATAATCGACAACAACTGTTCCTTGTGGCTGACTTCGCTGCCCTTGTTGAAAGATAATTTTGATTTGTCAGCCACAGAGTTCAGAGACACTCTATGTGTCAGTTACAGAAAACCACTCAAACGTTCTTTCTCGAGATGCGATGGATGTCAACAAGAATTTGACTTACAGCATGCACTTTCTTGCAAGAAGGGCGGACTGGTAACACTACGACACAACGAAATAAGAGACGCAGTGGGCGATCTTGCTTCAATTTTGTGGAAGGATGTGAAAAGAGAACCTGTCGTAAAAGAACCAGATGTAGAAAATGGAACCCCGGCACTAATTGCAGATCTTTCAGCTCGTGGGGTTTGGGATAGACAGTCGGCTGCGTCGTTCGACATCCGTGTTACAGACACTGACGCTCCGTCTTACCAAAACCGCAATCCCATGAATGTACTGAAAACTGCAGAGATTGAGAAGAAAAATAAGTATGGACCAGCTTGTGAAGAAAAGCACATGTCTTTCACTCCACTTGTCACCTCAATAGATGGCGTTTTGGCACCGGAATTCACGTTTTTCCTCAAACGACTAGCAGATGGTCTGGCATCAAAATGTCATGTGCTGGGTGAGATTTAGAATTTCATTCGCTATACTAAGAGCAACCAACATTTGCATCAGAGCCACAAGATCCAAATGGCAATCCCTCGGCGTTGAGGACGGTTACACAATTGGAATGGCATTCTAAATATTCACACGCTGTTAACTGGGGCTTTCATCGCGCATAACTGACTCCTATGATATTAGAATTTCGACACCATTTGCATATTATTTCGAAGATTATGAGATGTTTGAAGATAAAAACACAGGATGACAACTGTGAACAAGCAACGAAAAACTTTTCCTTGCACCATTCGAAACCAATTTATTTTGATTTTAATTGAAAAAAAAATTAACAAAAACCAATAATGAGTTTTAGATATGTTTGCGTGATGATGCATCTTTCACTGATTTTTACTTTTTTCAGCTCAGCACGTTTTTCTATAAGATAACTTCTATTTGAAACTCAATATTCAGTCAAAGAGCTCCCTTGGTCGAACTCAATCAATAGATTGTCCTGCATTTGTCTACAAATGCCAATTTACACACCTGAAGAGAAAAAAACAAAAGAGCAGTAGAGTAGTCTAAGGGAAATTACCCGTGAACAAATCGTGAGACGGCAATCAAATGAAAAAGCGTAGGTGTGTAGAGCTTTTTTTCACTTTGAGCAAAAGTTATCCTTCAATTAAAAAGGTACTTTTATTGTACAGCATCATTATGAATTAATGAACAGTAGGCTTGAGAAAGATAGATGTTCAGCCTTTTATCACCCAGTCTTTGAGTTTTTGTTATTATTGACATTCTTGTCTAGAAGGTAAGTTTTGTAAAGTTCATTTCACTGACTTTCCCTTTTCTATCATAATTGTCGTTTTTTGGTCAGTGAGACTCATAATGGAAGCAAAGATTTCTGAAATTTTTAATGGTTTTATTGCGAAAAAAAAAACAAAAAAATTGTTTCTCAGTTTTTTTACTTGCACCAAACTTAGATTGCGTCTCATTAACTTGGTAAGTTTTTCGAATAGCTGAAATGATTTCAACTCGAAAGAACGTCGTCAAATTATGGACTGTTTTAGCATTTCTAGAAAATGTGTTCATCCTCTGAAAAATTATTTTTGTAGGCTAATATATTTGAGTGTATTCATTGGTAATTTTGAGATTGTTAACAGTTTATGCAAATTTTTACACCTAAAAGGTGCAAAATTAGATATGATTTAAAGATATAGAAACGTTAATAAAAATCCAATTTTCAAGAACCAAGAATCGAACGATATGGTCAATTTATTTTAAAGAGCTCCCGATTGCTTTGAAAGTAGCTCACAATTTATCAACAGCAAAAATATCAAATATATATTATAATTATGAAAAAGGAGAACGGAAAAATTGTACATCAACACAAAACTAGTAAAAAAATTCGGTTGTTTTTTGATTTTTTTCATGGAATCAAATTTAAGAAGAACAAACAGATTCATAATAATCATCCTAATCATATAAATCATAATAAGCACAATAGTAATTGTAGCGAAAACTGTTGTAATCATAATACTGTCAATGAAAATCAAAATAACAATCACAATCATTATAATCACAATAATCATAATTGTAATCATAATACTAAACAGAAAAATACTCATCATAATAATCATACGAATAATCATAATCACGGTAAAAGTAATCATAAAAATAAGAACAGTCAGGCGCGGATCTAGGAATTTCTCGAGGGGGGGGGCGGATTTTCAAAAAAAAAACGACTTTTTGGGTCGACCAAATTGATTTTCTGAGCTCTCCCAAATCACTATAAAGACCCTAAATTGAAAAATTGACCAAGTTTTCTGCGCCACGGGCAACTTTTTCAAAAAAACGGGCCAAAAAAGGCGTTTTTTGCACTTTTTGGAAAACTTTGATAAAAAAATTTGCATTTTTTTGGCAAGCGCTCTCCCCTCAAAATTTGTATATATTGGCGCAGAATGCGCTTTAAGAAAAATTTAAAGGCCAGCCATCCAAAAATGGATATCTCAAAATAGTGCAAAGGGGGCCCTTTGGGTCGGCAGGGGATCAAATTCCTGAGGGAAAAGGGATCGTCCGCCACTCCCCCCCCCCTAAATCCGCTGCTGATAACAGTCATATCCAATACTTTGATTAAGTATATTCGACAACAGTTGTCTTAAGAAACTAGTTAGAAAAAATGCCAAATTTTTTTTTCGTTTTGTGGAGAATTTTCAAAAGTACAAAAAATTATTTTCCCAAGACAATTTTAGTTAAGAAAGCTCAAAAAATCATATTGACCGACCAAAAAAGACTATCGAAAACTAGGTGTTTTAGACAACAGATTTTTTTCTGAAAAATAGTCCTGGATTTTTACTTTTTTTGCTGAGAATTTTTGTATTTTTGAAATTGTTTTATTCCCAAGATGGAGCTCTAAGAAATGAAAACTGATTTTTTGGAGTAGAACAAAGTTGCCAAGGCTTAAATAAATTTCGTGGTAATTAATCTCGTTCTTTAATCAGACTGCTCGCTCATTTTTTTGCTCAAAGTTTGAAAGTGAGAAAAAATTTTGGCAATTTTTCAGTGTCACTGTGGTTACCTGATTTAGAGTGGAATACAAAAAAAGAGACAGAAAAAAAACGAAAACACACGAAGACAAAAAATTCTCCCCAACAAATTTTTTTCATCACATCAATAGGGAAGCCGTACAAACGTTAACTATCTGCTGTAGAAAATGAAAGAAAATCCATCAATGCAGATTTCAGCTTTATATAAGCAATGATTTAGTATTGGCCACGAAGAGAAGTTGGCAGTAGTCTTGGGCGATAAGCTATTGAACTTTTATTCCCAATTTCTCAGTATTCAAATCGGCCCTACCTTGCAGTAGCTTCGTTATCTAAACATCGGCTTATAAACTGACTTTAACATTTGGCAATGTCAACAAAATTTTCAAAAGCTTAAGTACCCCTTCTTTAACATGTACGATTACAGAAAATCGTAAAAAGGCAGAGCAGATTTTGCTAATAAATTTTATATATTAATTGTAAAGTAGCACTGGGAATTAATTTTCATACGATGCTACAGAATAAGGAAAGATCAACCATGAGAGAAAATTAACCAATCGACATTTGTTTAACTAACTGTTTCGACTATTGCAAATGGGAGGAACTTTGTACTTGGGTTTGTTTTAGTTTTCATTTTTTTGTTTGCAACGCTAAATCAGGTACCACAACTAATTATCGAAAAGTGCCGAAATATATATCATATTAAAGCTTTTTCAGACGTGACTCGAACGACATTAAAAAACAATGAAAATTTTTTCTCAGTTTCGAGAGAACCCGTTGTAAATGTTTGGTCTAATTTCGAGCCTGTAAGGTGCGCGAGCAGGCTCAAAATAGCTTGTTTTTGCTTAAATTAAGCATATATAATTTTGTTTTACTCAAGCAAACATAGTTTTTGAGGCTTGTTAAGCGCCATTTTAGGAATGAAAAACATTAGAAAATGTTTGAAGTTCACTTGCGATTTACCGATATTACAAAAAAAGACGATTTTCTCAAACTTAACCATATTCAACAGTTGTAAGAAAACATGCAATGTGGAAACCAGCTTTTAAGAAAAAAGAGCTTCTACGATTTGGATTTACTTTTTCAATTCTTTTTTCTTAAAAACTGATTTCCACATTGCATGTTTCTTATAACTGTTGAATTTGTGAAGTTCGAGTAAAATGAAATCTTTTTTGTATTTCTTAAGACTTTGGTCAGGACATTCTATGCTTCGTGCACAGTAATCGGCAAGTTGTTTAACGTTTGTTCTTATTGATTGATTGAGATTAGAAAAAAAATAACCCCTAGCCAAATCAACATTGACTAGGTTCATCAGTATACAATATCTTTATAACGTTTTCTTTAAATTAAACAATTTTTTTTTAATACTCCGACCATTGAAAATGCGAAAGATCTTTGTATTCGATGCGTTTTGATTTTTTTTCTTGTTGTTTTCCACACAAATTCAGGTACCACGAATAATCATTGGACTGGTTTGAGTGATTAATTGAAAAACTTTCAGTCGCGATTCGAACGACTTTACGCAATTTCCAAAAAAAAATTCCGTAGAGATATTTTAGGGAATTTATTCAGCGTTTTTTAACTTTTTAAGCATTTTTATTTCAACTGAGGCGTCTGCTATATAAGGCTACTATGAAATTGTTAGATTTTGCTAATATCGGTCAGAGAAACTTCAGCTCAAAAAAATTGTTATCATAGTTTATTAGTCTGTCTGATTTTTTTTGAGCGACAAAAAATCAGCAGGTAAGAACCGTTACAAAATAAATTACGCTTTTTTGAGAAAAGCAATGAACTAGCTATGGTTTTTGCTAGATGAATGTCAATGCTTGAAATTGATATTCTAAAAAGTACAATTTCGATACTCTGACCATTTCGTATGAGTTCTTGATGAATGCATTTTAATTTTTTATAACTTGGTTGACCCACTTGGTTGCCATGAAAAGGTTTCAACAACGGTCAGTCGCAATTTGAGAATCTTTCGTTAAAAATGGGGTAAAACGCATAGCGTATAGTGGTGCGAAAAGGGACCTAAATCCGCAACTATGGAGTTGTGGTACGTTTTTCTATTATTGTCATTAATGCTATATTGTTTTATCTGCAGGAAAGAGAATTTTTAAATCACAGTCGTTTTTGCGGGAAAACATATCATTTTTGCAAAAAAAAGAATTTGCCATTTACAGGGGTGGGCGGAGCAGAAGGTGGATTGGGGCTGGGAGGGTTAAAAACTGTGACTTTATGCTTCTGAAAACCTTTACTAATAGAGCTTGTAAGTAGTAAAAATTATTGACCTAGCTGTATTCAAGAGTGACCCAAACTTATCCGTGTTTCACTGATCGGTGTAAGCTCAGGGGCGGATTTAGGGGGGGACGCCTTCCTTCCTCAGTGATTCGACCACCTCCCGACCCAAAGGGTCCCCCTTTGCACTATTTTGAGATATCCATTTTTGGCTGACTGATCCTGAAAATTTTTTAAAGGCGCCGTTGGCGCCAATATATACTAACTTTGAGGGCGAGCACGCGCCGAAAAAACGCAACTTTTTTGGTCAAAATTTTCCGAAAAGTGCCTAAAAACGCCTGTTTTGGCTTGATTTTTTCAACCACTGTTTATAAAGCTAAAAAATTTTTGCTTGGTAGTTTTTTCATGCTTGAATTGCGACTAGAAAAAAAGCTAAGAATTTTTTTTTTCTTGGGAGTTTTTCAGCTTGAAAGGGCAACTGAAAGGGTTTCAACTGCTTTATCAAATCGACCCATTGCGGTAGTTGGATTTGCGTCAATAAATAAGCCCGAAACCAAAGTTTTTTCACACACTATGTGGTCGTAACAGTTATAATAATGAATTACAATGAAATATCGCCAATAACTCTATTGAAATTTGAATTTTTTCAGCCCTCTATTTTCTGCACCGGAGGAAGGCGAAGCCCAACATGTCGGGTACATGTGGGTTCGGTGGGTCAGGGACAGGTGCTGGGGGAAAAGGAGGGAGGAAGAAAGACCAGAAGTACGTGTTCAATGTGGGGGGAATACGACACGAGACATACAGAAACACTCTCTACAGGTCACCGCTCTTTTTCTTTTATCTCTTAAGACAGAAACAATTTAAGTAATGAGCATACGTTTTTTGTAGAGAAAACTTTTCTGAAAAAAATTGCTAAAAAACGGCTACGAGATCCGCCTCTCGATTATTTTTTATTTACTTATTTTTTCTACTAAAAAAAATTAAACTGATTATAATTTTGAAACATAAAATAGGAAAATAATTACTCAAAGTTTCAGTCCTTCAAATGAAAAAATTGAATCTGCAAAAAAGATGCAGAATGCTCTCTTTTCTGCCATTACCGGAAACAATTAAAAAATTTGAAAAATATCGTGGAAAACGTTTTCTCAGTTGACGATAACAAATTTAAATACAGGAGTTTTTTAATTGGGTCAATGAGTAAATAATGCTTTATGGGAAAAGAGCGTCTTCGTTGACTAATGTTGTAATAACAGTGTGCCGAATACACGACTCTACTCGTTGGCTAAGAAAAACCCGAGAGACGCGGAGGAGTATGACTCAGACAGTCGGGAATTCTTCTTTGACAGACACCCGGGGGCATTTGAACAGATAATCAATTTCTACAGAACAGGTATAATTAATTGCACAGAATACCTGACCAGCATTGAAAAAAGTCATTACGAGGACAAACTGTGTATTTTGCCATTTTTAAGCAGATTCCGACAACAAGGACGCTCTCTTTGATCTTCCTTCGTACTTTTGTATTCTTTTTGATCGTTCCGACAAAAAGTTAACATAATTAAAGTTTTGTCTCTGGGTTCCAGAAACCTACAAACAATAAACTGTGCGCCTACCCAGTGCAGAGTTTGCCCTCGTAATGATTGTACCACTGTCATTTAAGGTGTCAGAACTAACATTTTGCTGAAAATTTTGATAAAACTTGGTAAAAAACTCAATTCTGTGTTTTTCACTCAAACCCCTTGTACAGAACAAAACTATTTACTTTGCATCAAATGAGGCCAAATTCAAATCAAGTTATGTGCTCAATTTAATTCGCCACATTTGCACTGTTTATAAAAAATATTGCTCAAAATTGCAGTTTTTAATATCAGTATTTTACAAAAACTAATTACCCGTAAATTATTCGCCCATATTTGAGTGCAAGACAATGCTATTTTTCGGATTGTTGGAAAGACTTTATCACAAAAGGTTGATTAAAAAATCAAAAACCTTCCCAAGCAATAATTTTCTATCACTTTCTTGAGGAAGTAACGATTTTTATATTGACAAGTTTTGCTTATTTTTTCTGAATGGGAATTTAGTTATCAAAAGAATCGCAATTTTACAGCTATTTTGAAACGACAACATGTGGTGTTGTGTATATTAAGAAGAGTACTGAAGAATATCATACAAAACTAACACCAAGATCAATTGTACGCAACACACATTAACTCATTAAACCGCCCGCATCCAGTTTCAAAAGTTAAAATTCGATTTTATTATGATTTTTACACCAGTCTTGCTGAAACTGAAAAAAAATTAGAAAAAACAGTTAACAATTGATTATTATCTTTCTGTTTCAAAACAAATTGTCTATTTTTAAACATTTTAAACAGTTATAATCGATTCCATAATGTTCCATTTATTTTCGATTCAATTATACTCGATTATAATCAAATATTTTTCTAAACCAAAATACATTTTTTTCTGCAAAAAAACCTTTTTGATTGGTTATTATCAAAAATATTCCCGTTTATTTGACGAATTATTCTTCAAACTTGCATCTAAATTGCTTCTATTTTATGATTTTTATAGATATTAGCTTAAGTGAAAATGGGAAATCGTTTTCGACGCTTTCAAAACAATATAAATTTTTAAAGCTTTTTTTTTCTTTTTTTCTCGATCAGAGTTAATTCGTGATGCACGTTTCCTTTTTTTTTGTAATCACCAAAAATTCAGTACATTGGTTCAGTTTCATGATTTATTTGAAAAGTTTTTTTTCACCTACTGCGGGAACCTTTCAACTAAATTAAATTGATGGGATCTCTAAAAAGTTTTGATTTCCTCTAAAAGATTGTGTTCAGATGAACCAAACTGTGACAAAACATCTCTATGTTGAAAATTTTGTTATTGACAGACGAATAATAATCCATCGGATAAAATAAAATTATTTAAAAATATTAAAATATTTAAAATTAAATAAGCCGATATAAAATAAACGGAAATCAATTAAGCCAAAGAAAAGCAACTAACAAAAACTGGGCATTATAAAAAATCTTCTAAAACTCAATTACTCGCGCCACTACGAAAGTTAGAAATGTCAAAAACCTAAACTTGTAGAAAAGGCTGAACTTCAGGAAATGCTCCTTCTGTCAAAACTAAGATGACCAAAACTAATCAGACACGCATGATAGTCCTGAAATTAGATTTCGAGCCAGAAATTTTTCAATTTGTAAAAAAAATGCAGATCCAAATTGACTAGAAATCCAGGCTTTTGTCGCCCCAGGCATTATTCGTCTGAGGCTTGATTTTAGATCTAAAAACAATGAGCTATCATGTTGCCCAAAATAATTAGATATTGCCCAAAATCTTAGATATACATACATCGGTGGCCAGTCAATCAGCAGAATGGTCTAAGAACAGAATGGGTTCAAGAGTACAAAAAAAAACAGAAAAGTATGAACTTTTATAAGCTAGTCGGTAAATTAATTATCAGAAATGTCAATAATACCAAAGCAACCAACATTTTATGCATAGTTTGACTAATTTAATCAAGAATTAAACGGTAAATTTAATAAAAAAAACTCAATGATATTAGTCAATTGATGCATAATTTATTCGTTTTCTTGGTATTTTTTGACGATTCTAATAATTGTTTTATCAATTAGCCCGTATAAACCAATATCAGTCAATATTTTTCTGTTTTTCTGCTCTTGGACCCATTCTGCATTTGGACCATTCTGCTTTTTTGCTCCACCTCCACATACATCCAACAATGGTGCCCAAAACTAGGTTGTTTTTCATTTTTTGCCATTTCACTTTTTGTACACAGGTAAATTACACTGTCCGATGGACATCTGTGGTCCCATGTTCGAAGAAGAGTTACGTTACTGGGGAATAGAGGAAAAGCTAATTGAGCCATGCTGCTGGATGAACTACATCAAACACAGGGACGCCGAGGCCTCCATGAACCTGTTCGAAGGCAGTGAGTACTTAACTGACCAGCTAGACGAAACGCTCACTAAGACTAATTGTTTGGTTTTTTTGCAGCAATTCATATTTTCGGAAACTTGAATTGATCGTTTAGGTTTTTGTGAACAGGGTATTTTGAGAAAGCACAAATCATCAAGTTTGATTTTCTCTGCAACAAGCTGGATTTTTGAAATTCGAGACATTCTAAATTAATTTGAAATCTGCGTTTTTAAACAGCGTTTTTCAGGATTCCAAACCAAAAGTAGCAAAAACAAGCATTGAGATTAAGTGAATGTTTTTAAGCTTATAACAGCAAAGGAAGTCTGGCGCCAGAAAATTTAGTCATAAAGACCGGTTCCAGTTGACAACATAATATGATAGTTAATTGTGATAGCCCGGGTCGAGGTCCGCGACTAATTTTTCGGACTTTTTCGGTCGCGGAAATGTTAATATCGCGACCGAAAATCCTTAGTCTGGACAGGGTTTTAAGTCGCAGACAAACTCTGGAAATATACCTATCAGAAAAATACCGCTCAGAAAATGTGAAACAGAAAGTGCACCTCACACACAATAAGCTGTAGGGTCATCAGAAACATAGCATGCTAAAAAGATAATGTATGTTTGTGTTGTTTACTTTTCTTCAAGCCAACTTTGTTGATTAAAATCATTGCTCGAAATTAATCGACTAATTGATACCAATGTCCTTTAGCACAAAGACTCCAGTCGAAAAAAGGGTGGAATCCCTCATGCGCGAAGGACCGAATGCGCGAAAATAAAAATCAGCCAATCAGATTTCAGTAGTCTAAAATTTGGAAAGAAAGTAAACATTTCCAACGACTGCAGTATTGATATTGGCCGAATATAAAAGCGACAGAAATATGCAAATTTTTCAAAATGTCATTAACCGCCGGAAAATTGGGACAAATTTAACATTTCAAGGTTTTCGTAATGAAAGAAGCAAAACATTGCTTCATTTAATTCATTTTAACTGAATGGCAATAATTTCTTTTTTAAAATTGAATTTCGGCTAATTTTGTCGTCGGTCCTTGGCCCACAAGTTTTTTCGCCCATTCGGTCTTTCGCGCTTGAGAATAGGCCCCAAAAAAGTAAAGAGTCGATGAAACTTTGTAAAACGGCCAAATTGCTGGAAAAAAGTCATGCGTGAGTAGTAGATGTTGAGGCTAAAGTGGGGGGGGGGGGCATGGCAGACCCTATGTATTATGATACGCTATAGACTTCGGGTCCGCCATGCAATGTATTAAGATTGGGTATAGAGTGTACAATGTATTAAGATAGGGAATACCGATGGTAAGGTTTTATGGTTTGTGTGATGGTAAGATAATGGTAAGAAAATCGTAATTTTTTTTAGTTTATGTGTGGAAATGTCTAGTTTTTTCGCAAAAATGTTGGCGCGTGTTAACTAATTTGTGAATATCGAAGGTTAATTACGTGTAGGTTGTGTAATGAAGGACTTTTGATTAGATTTTTGATACATGGTAAGTCAATGGTAAGAGTTTTGGGGTAAATTTTTATGAAAAAATTTTCCAAAAAAAACTTCAAAAAACGATAAGGTTAGCTATTATTTGACCTAATTTATTAAATAATCTTAATTTCTATCTAATTGAAACAATGCTGAAACCTACTGAAACTTCGAAAAAATTCAAATTTTTTGAGAAAAAATTGCAAAAATTTCAAGTATTTGGAAAAAATTGCAAAAATTTCAAGTATTTGGAAAAAATTGCAAAATTTCAAGTATTTGGAAAAAATTTCAAGTATTTGGAAAATATTGCAGAAATCTCATAATTTTGGCTAATGTATTGTTGCTTTTGATCTAATTTTAATCATACTTTTACGTATAGATTTTAAAAATAAGCTAAGACTGTATGTGAATTGGCATTATGTTGAGAAAATGATACAAAATTTTGAATAAAAAAATGACTTTTTCAACAATATTTTCTCAAAATATTGAAATACGATGAAGTTTAACTTAATTTGAGCTAAATATTTGGTTATACAATGCTCTAAACACTGAAAAGAAGGTTCATAGTAGCAGAATCAATATTGAAACTTCCGGAAAACAGTGAAATTAGTCGTAATTTTCGAGAAGGTAAAATAAAAATAAATCAAATTTACGTGAAATTTTCCATTTCGAACCTTTACTTTGGTTTCTAACTGTTTTTTTTGTCCAGTTCAGGGATTAATTATAGGAATCTCAATTCAAATGAACATTAAGGGTAATATCCTATGAAATTTCTAAATCAAACACCATGATTCAACTCCTCCTAATTTTTTTTCTCATTGAATTACCCAAATTTGTACAAAAATTACAACTTGTGGCAAATTTTTCATGTTAAAAATTAGAAATTTCTGATTATTGATAAAAAAAAGAACAGTTTATTGCTAAAATTGTTTAAAATGGGATAAATGTTTCTGAAAAATTTATTCGATATTGGCTCAAATTCAACAAAAACTTCTTCATAACTGATGATTATCTCTCTGTTGCTTCTGCAACATAACTTTCAAGATTTTCCGTAGAGTTATTCCATGTTTTAAAGTTATTCTTGCTTTCTGTTTAAAACATGTTTTCGCTATTGAACTCACTTTACTAGAAAATTTAGTCCAAACTGGAGAATTTACGAGGAAAATAGTATCAATTGAACGAACAATTTGCTAGCAGAGATGAAATTAGAACTGATACCGTATGATTATTACAATAAAAATGTTAATATCTTCCTCAAAGTTCCCCTGTTCAGTTGCTATTGTAAACTGTTTAAGCAAAAACACACATTTTGAGATCATTAACTATCACTTTTCTTGCAAAATATTTATTAACTCGCTTTTTTTCTTAATTTATGACGGAAATTTTCTCAAAAATATCCAAGTGAGAAAGAATTGGTGCTAGTTAAAGCATTCAAAAAAATATGTACACAATGAGAATATAAAGGTGTTTTTTTACGATCTAAGAACAAATTAGGAGCAGCTCTATTAGTTATAATCTGAAAATCTCCGGAAATACGCAAGAGAACCTAGTTCTTAACATCTACAATATAAAAAACTTCTGAAAGAGCGAATCTTGATTTAGCAAAGCAAATCAAGGTGCAAACTGGAACAATTATGTAATTTTCCGATTTTTATTAAGAAAAAATACTCTATGTAGTAAAAATGTAGTAATGTATTGTATATAGTGTTGTATATTCTATGTAGTATTGTGTAGCAAAGAAAAGTAGATCTTGAAAGCAAGTTTTCGATTTATGCTTTATGTATCTTCTTTCAGAAGATGTCGAATTGGTTTTGCTTTTCAAAAATTATCCTCAAAACATTTGATCTTTCATATAAAGTACCAAATATATCAAATGATAACAATTTTTTCTAATGAATTACGGATAAATATAAGACTTTGAGATTTTTTATGTCGGATTTTTTCTCAAGATATACTTTATAAGCTAAATTTTAGTACAAGTATCTCAAATCTCTTAAGGATTAAATTGGGTTTCTATCTCATTTTAGCATTTTCTCAGTTTCTGCTTCATCTACTATCTACCAAATGAATCCAATTTGAGCAAATTTTTACTTGAAAATTGAATTTTAGATGAAAAATGTATCGTTTCAACGAACGATCAATAATCCGAAGCTGAATTAATACCATAAATCCTTTACTAAAAAGCTTTAAAGGATTTTCTCAAGCTCATAACTGTATAATGCTGTTTTAAATCTGAATTTCTGTTTTAGACTAAATTTTTAGTTGGAATGATGTATACCATTATCTTGAAACTTTCAAAGTTTAGCAAAATATACATTTTTTCCAGGTCATTTATCAATTTCTTTTCTGAAATCATCAAAAATCAATAGAAAAACGTAATTCCTAATAAGTCAAACCACATTATCTGCTTAAAAAGCTCTGCTCTATGAACACTTTTACAAGCACTAAACAGGGAAAACTTTAAAATAGTGACTAGAAAAAACCTTTCAATTAGTTGATGTTTTCCAAATATCCAAAATTTACAATTTTTAGGCGAATATTTAAAAACTCATTAGCATATTTTATGCACATTACTACAAATTTATCACAACAAAGTCTCCGCAAGCTTGCAACCAAGGGAGTTTTTACTGTTGATTAAAAGTTTTCGGATCGAGCTCCATGGAAAGCTTCACGACGATTTGAACTCGATTTTTGCTGTCTTTAACATCAATCAAAACCTTTGAATAAAAAAAAACAAATGACAGTTCAAGTAATGTAATGAAAACACTGTATAATTACTGACTAGATTTGTTACAATTGCTGAGACTTTTCAGATTCAGTAAAAACTATTAATCATAGTAATTTCTAAGTTTTTTAAATTTTTTTTTTAAATTTTACCTTTTCCTGAAGTGTGTTTGGAGTCTGCTGAGCACATAATTTAATATTATGCTGAGAATGCTTCTTCTTGAAATGATTAGCGAGTTCCTCGCTGCTATAAGTATAAAAATTACAGTTAGAACACTTCAAAACACCACATGTTCTACGATGTCTTGATGCATCTTTGTGAGTGTATTCCCTGCCACATTCAAGACATGCAACTCTTTCGTTTCTTTTGAGTGAAGGCATCTCAATAGTAAGGAAAAATTAAATGGGAGATTTAAAATGTACCAAATTTTTAGATAAGGTGAGTTGAATAGCCTCCAAAAATGAATAAAAGTAAATAAAAACAGCAAGCTTATTAACCAATTGTTTTTAACGAAAAAGAAAATCAGAATGGATATGCTATTTAGCCTAGCTGAAATAAAAATCATCCAATCTAAACATGGAATTTTTAAAAGTATCAACAAATCAGAATCGAGCATTAATTATAAGGAAACTTTATCTTTTCTTATATCAACCAATCAGAATTGAGCTTCAATAGTCATGTAATTTTCAACAAGTTCAAGTCAACCTATCAGAATTGAGCTTCAAAAGTCATGAAATTTAATGTCAACCAATCAGAGTTGAGTTCTTCTTCTCATGAATTTTTCAATAATTTCTTTAAAAATTGTAGATTTTGAGGATACTTTCACAGACATTATTTGTGTTAATAACCAATCAGAATGAATTAATCACTGATTTTAAAAAACTTTGTAGATCAGAACCAGACTATGATTATGAAACTTCTTAATCAAAAAATTTTATTGAATTTTTCCAACATAACTAAGATTTGAACTTGATAAATGAGATTTCTTGTCTAGTTTATTTTGTTTTTTCGATATTCAATTCAAATTTTGAAATTTTGATCAAAATTTTTTCGATTTGTTCTATTTCTAACCAGTGAAAAAAGAAATTACCAAAATATACGTTTTTATCGTTCTCTTTTTGGTATATTGTAGTATAAACAACCGGAAGTCTATTAAATTTGAATAAACGATCAAAAGATATTCTGACAAATCTGGATTTTGTATTTGTATCATATTCAAAACAGTAATCGAATTGATGTTCCTTATCTCCAATTTATGTTTCATAGACTCTTCCATTGCTTTGTTTTTTACTGATCGACCACCCAATCTGAGTTAACTCTTCTAAATAAAAACATTGTTGATAAATCTGACAGTACTCTTCTTTTTTGTAATCTCCTCTCCTTCTTTGTAACAAAACTATTGAACTCTCTGTGTTTCTATACAAATTAAACTAATACAATCTCCATCAACTTCATCTGTCCACCGCTCTTGTAGTTTTTTGTAGTAGGTCAATTTTAAAATCTGATAAATGTTCAATTCAGTAATTAAAAACGGTTTTGATGGAAACATTTTTCTTACTGAAATATATGAAGAAACTTAAAAAACTCAAATTGTTTTTATCATTTTTAAAGTATTTTGAAATAACAGTCACCGTAAATGTTTTTTAATTATTTAGAGTCTAATTAGTTTTAAGGAAATTCATGTAGCCAATAAAAACCTCAAACTAAGGCAGAAAAAAATTGAAAACAACCAATGAAATTCAAAAAATCTAAAAAAATAATGATAATGTTTTCAACTAAATATACATTCTTGTTTGTAATTTTCTTAAATTGAGGCAAAACTTAGCTAAACTTTGATGAAAACAGTTATTAAATAAATTTATCTGTAATTTCATAAATAAATACTGGAAAATCATTTCATAATTGGTTAGTGTTTTATGTCAATTTCGATAAAATTGTATGTTTTGTCTGACTTTTCTTCAGATATTATAGCTCTAAATATACACTTTAGTGAGAAAAAATAGTTTTGAACCAATAATATCTCAATTACCGAACATGCAAAACATCACAAAGTTTTACTGAGGTTTACAATTATCAACAAACATAAAGTCTCCCAATATTTGGGACAGTTCTTTGAATTCATTCAAAGTATAGTTGACGTATGCAACTTGCTTCAAGTCTTCATTTTCCTTTGCAGTGAAGAGTCGAATCTGAATGTAGGGTGGCTTGCCCACGTTGTACTTCTTGATTGTGACACACACCCTCCTCATGTTGTACGTTGCTATTTCATATACTCTATTACAGATGTCGAGCACCTGATCCATAGTTGATTCTCTGCCAGATTTGGCTTCATATATAGGTACGAGTCCAAGATTTTCAGCATCGTGAATAATAGTATTCCGTATTGCGGATATTGCTTCGCCTTCTTTTTCACTAAGATAGACTTGTTGAGACTTTTCAAATTGTCCCAAATCATTTATTTTTAATAGTTGAAAGCACGGTTCCAAGCATATTTATCCCTTTTAGGATTTTTGGAACCAAACAAATCTCCCAATTCTTTTTTGATTTTTTGAAAATTCAATATTCTTTGAAGAAGAAACTGATCAGATGAGGAGAAATGAGAGAAATGACTTTGAGTTTAAATGAAAATGGAAGTAAGCAGTATGAGTCATCGTCATTTCCATATATGGAAGTAGTACCAAATATGGAAGGATTTCCCTATATGGAAGCTGTGTAGGCGTTACTACTTTTATATAACTCCACCATTTTCTGCAAAAATCATTTTTCCCAATGGCAGCTGCTATGTGTCAAGCTCTTCCCGGCTTTTATTCAGATAATAATAGTAAATCATTGTTTATTTCTGTTTCCAACGATTTTTACGAAAATAAATAGTAACCCAAGATTATTGCGTCTCTACTCACGATTCTTTCTGTTCCTTGGGAAATTGCAAATTTCATATAATTTTAATTGGAACTTCCCTTAGCCAAATTCTTCAGAGATTAGACAAATATCAATACATATATCAAGAAATTGATTGTCTTTACACTTTGTACAAGCACAGATTCTTTTCGAGTATTGTCACATCAAGTGGGGAAGTCTTCAATCAGCTTAGTTGTGGAGTGCAGCATAATTTACGATGAAAAGGAGCAGAAAAAACACCAAGCGTATCAAGGAAACTACTTGTTCGCAAAAAGTTCAAAAAACATTATCTAAGTTCTAATCAAAAACTTGCATCTACGCAAACTCTTGGCTCAGCATTTTTAGACAGAATTCGTAAAGTACAAAACTCAAAATACGAACATGATTTGTTAAAAATAATTGACTGTTTTATTGATGGTTATGGATTTGTAAATAGTGATCATGTCAATTTTTCAATAAAAAACTTCTGATATTCCATCTATTTTCTCTCATATGTTTCCAAAGTTACCATTAATTACCAAAACAAAAATCACCGTTGTCAAAAACATTTACAAAAAAAAATTTTCAAACATGTAAGAAAGATGTAATATTTCTTTTGATTTTCAAAAAAATGCAAAAAACATTTCAATTTTTTTAACAATTTGTAAAAAGTGTTTCAATTTTTTTTTTGACATAATGCGAAAAATGTTTCAACTTTTTTGAGAAGATGCAAAAAGTGTTTTACTTTTTTTAACAAGATGTGAAAAGTGTTTCACTTTTTCACTACAAATGCGAAAAATGTTTCACTTTTTTCGACAAAATGCGAAAAGTGTTTTTCTTTTTTTCGATAAAATGCGAAAAAAATTTCAATTTTTTTCTACACAAGGCTAAAAGTGTGTTCATCGATGAGGTAACTTTTTACTTGTGTACAGTTTTTGTAGTGTTTTTCCGAAATTTTGTACAAAAATTAATCAAATTTTTTAACATGTGTGCGAGTTTGGAGCACTTAAGTAAGTTCTAATTGTTTTTCAATGGTTTACCTTGAACCTTTCATCTATTCTCATAATTAAAAAGAAATTGAAGAAACTAATTACAGAAAACTAAGTCAAAACCAAACAACTTTTATTTACAAAAACAATTAATCAAAGTACTGTCGAGCAGCAGAAGAGTTCTGGAGGTTCTCTATAGAACGCAGAGCTGGACGAGGTTCCATTGCTGGTGGTTGTTGTGGAGCTGGAGATGTCATTGTTTCTGAGAAACCCTCATCTTCATCTATTGTGATGGTGTTTTCGGCTGATCCTGCCTCCTCCCAAGGAAAAAGGAAGTCGTCGACTGGTTGAGCTACAAATCTCGAGTCAGGAATCTCGGGGTAGTTCATTCCCACATGCTCAGACACTTCCGCCGTCATTTGCATGGTTCCAAGTTGGTTTTCTGTGATGGGAACTTGCATCATATGATGCTCGCTGAAATCCCTTCGCATCACTTCCACCATGTGCCAGACTTGGATTGGGATGTCCATTTGAACCAGAAAAACTCCAGAGACTGTTTCTCGCACTTGAATTTGTACTAGATCAGGCGAAAATTCTACACAGTACTTGAGGTTGCTGTTTTGCACTGAGAAGATCATTTTGAGCAATAAGATGACTAAAAGAGCAAAAACAAGAAAGAACTGAGAGGAGGGGGAACCTTAAAAAAATAAGTTGAAATTAGGATGTTTAGAGCTGAGAGAGGAGGTAGTGGACGGTGGTTTAGTTGAAAATGAAATGATTTTTAGTTAGGAGTGAGGGGTATCTTCAACTGGAATGTGTAGGTTCAACCTATCACAATGGATTTTCCTTATTTGGATTGTAGCTCTGTCCAATCACATTCAGTTTCCTTTTATGGATTTCTTATAGAAAACTCGGATCCAATCGGAAACAAAGCTCCATTTTGATTATTGTCGTTTCCAATCACAAAAATGTTCATTTTTGTTCAAGTTGTTGTATCCAATCAGAGGAACCTTTCAAGGAATTAAGTCTTCGAAATAAGTAAAAATATACACAAAAGCAATCGCAAAAATAAATGACCAAAAGTGGTTTGCTGTAAAAATAAATAATATTGCCGATACAAGTAACAAAAGAAGGAAAATTAATAAAAGTAGCATCTCTGCACTTTTCATTTCTGATCAGCAACTTGCGTCCACAGACTCTTGAATCAGCTTTTTTTTTGGAAAGGATTCGAAAAGTTCAAAACTCAAAGTATGAGACTGATTTGTTGAAAATTGTTGATTATTTTATTGATGGTTTTGGTACCGCAAATAGTGAGCGTATCAATTTTTCTACTAATAATTGAATATTTGTTAATAAAAATCTTGTCAAAATTGTTGTTATTTATATCAAGAAATTTTTCGCAAGATGCAAATTTTGGTTTGATTTTTTTAATAACGTTTGCAAAATTTTAATTAAATTTTTGTACAAGATGCATAAACTGTTTTGGTTTTTTCAACAAGTGGGCAAAAGTTTTCAACAAATTTTTGTGTGGGATGCAAGTTTTTTTGTGGTTTTTTTGAAAACAAATGCGAAAATCTAACTTATTTTTTCTTATTCATATGCAAAAACTGCAAAATTTTATTGTAAAAAACTTGTTAAATTAATGCTAAAAATTTTTCATAATTGTTGACTTTGAGTGCTATTCCCTATCTTAATACATTGTTTTTCCAATATTTTTGATTAATATACATGCAAAAAAGAGATTTTTTTATGATCAAAATTAAAACAAAGATTTTCATTTTCTTTAATTATTAAATGTGTAAGAAAATTCTCTTTCAGTTTTCTTCAAAATGCGAAAATATTTAATGAAATTTTTCCTAATTTGCGAGATTTTCTTTGATTTTTTTAACAAGTGTGTAAAAAATTTATGAAAAGTTTTGCATGGTGCAAAAATTAATGTAAAGTTTTTAACATGCTTGCAAAAATTGGTTTAATTTTTTTACCATCTTTCTAACAAAATTCTATAAAAGTATTTACCAGATGCATAATTAGTTTCATTTTTAACAAATTCTTACCATTGAAATTTCTTAATAAACTTTTCTATGATCTCTTTGTTCCTATCTCTTGAAAAAAAAATTACTAGATACAAAGAAATTAAATTACAAAGCACAAGACAGTAGCCAATTTATTTACAAATCAAAGAGCTGTCGAGCAGCTGAGTTCTCAAAATTTTGCAAGTTCTCAACGGAGCGCAAAGCTGGTCTTGCCTCCATCACTGGTGGTTCGCTGACTGGAGTTCTTGGCTGAGAGAACCCCTCATCCTCTTCGATGGTAATTGGGTTGTCCACAGATCCCGCTTCCCAAGGAAAGAGGAAATCGTCGAATGGTTGGGCCACATATCTAGAGTCAGGAATTTCGGGGTAGTTCATTCCCACATGTTCGGCCACTTCCTCCATCATTTACATTTCTCCAAGTTGATTCTCTGTAGGAGGTACTTGCGTTATATGATGTTCGTTGAAATCCCTGCGCATCACCTCCACCATATGCCAGACTTGGATTGGGATGTCCATTCGTGCCAGAAAAACTCCACAAACTGTTTCTCGCACTTGGATTTGTACTAAATCAGCCAAAAATTCCACCGAGAACATAAGGTTGTTGTTTTGTACTGAGAAGATCATTTTGAGCAATGAGTTGAGTAAATGATTGAAAACAAGATTTACAGTTGAGAGGGAGAAAGTTGCCGGTAGTTATGTTGAAATTATTGTATTTAGAGCTGAGAGAGGAGGTAGTTGACGGTAGTTAAGTTGAAAATAAAATGATTTTTAGTTAAGAGAGAGGGGTACCTTCAACTGGAATGTGTGGGTTTAACCAATCAGAATGAATTTTCCTTATTTGGATTGTAGTCGTGTCCAATCAGATTTTAGTTTCCTTTTATGGAATTCTTATAAAAAACTCGTGTCCAATTGGAAACAAAGTTACACATTGTCGTTTCCAATCACAAAAATGTTCATTTTTGTTCAAGTTGTCGTATCCAATCAGAGGAACCTTCCAAAGGACTTAAGTCTTCCAAATAAGTAAAAATATACACAAAAGCAATCGCAAAATTAAATGACCAAAAGTTGTTTGCTGTAAAAATGAGAAATATTGCCGATATAAGTAACAAAAGAAGAAAAATTAATAAAAGTAGCATCTCTGCTAGTCTTCTCATCAAGTTAGCTGAATTTTTTGTATATAATCGATGAGAAATTGCTGATTTTTCAGCAGATATTCAAGTTCTTTAATTTTGATGTAGATTTGAGATGATAACTCAAAGTTGATGAATTTTTCAAAGCAAATCTCTGGAAATCTGATACCAAACCTGATCATGCAAGATTTTGAACTTTGAAAGTCCTTAAAAAAATGGAGGAATAAAGAACTTTGCTGGGGAGTTTTAAAAAATTTGGGAGTTGGATATGGAATAAAAAGAGTCTTTGAAATATTAGCGTACGATTTTTTATCAACTTCAAATTTTCTAAAATAAATAAAATTTCTTTTCTAGTCAAGTGTAACCCAGCTGTAAGTTTATAGCTTTGATACGCAATATAAGAATCAAAAATAAACTCTTTGATTGAGTAAGTTTCCCTAAAGAGACCTTTACTTAGTCGAATAACTCTATTTTGGACAATATAAACGTCCAAAAAATTGTGAAAAAAGTAAGAATTTACATCTATTTCATCAATAAGGAAATCACACGGAAACTTTTCTTTTTTCTTGTAGAGTAATTCGAGAAAGTTCAAATGCTTTTTGATTGACATTCTTCAAAAATGAATATTTTGGATCCAAAGTTATGACTAGAAACTGCTTAGTTCTGATTGGTTGAAAATTTTTCTGGAAAATTCTAGAATTTTCCGAAAATTCTAGAATTTTCTAAGGAATAATGTGGTGATGACGTCATTACCATAAAAGGAAAATTGCGTAGGCGGTGACATCGTTTCTATTCAAAGAATGATGTCATTACCATAAAAGGATAATTGCGTAGGCGTCACTGTTAGTATAAATACACTTATTTTATTGGGTTAAATCATTCATTTTGTTTGCCAATCAGAAACATTCAATTGAATTTTACTTCAAATTTTACATTTCGTTACTTCACGAAAAGTAAGTATTTTCATTCAATTGGTACTTTAAGTTTTTAATTTTGGAACATTTCTAAAGTCCCAATTTTTTTAGATAATGCCTACCCTTAACCGAAACGAGAAAGTAAAGTGTGGAGACTGTGGAATTATGTATATTCGTCAAAACGCAGCTCGACATCGAAAAAGATGTGAAAAGCAGGAGGAACATAAGTGTTCCAAATGTCATTTTTATACAAAGAACAAGTACGAGATGAACTATCATGTTGCTAAGAAACATGCTCCAGCAAGTTCCAAGCAATCAACGGTGTGTTCTTCTTGTGAGCAAGAGTTCCCGAGTTACTACTCTCTCCAGCAACATCGGAGAAAGGAACATGGAGCGAAACAACGGAAGCCAAGTGATACGGTAGCCAACTTGGACAAGATTGTGGAGGATGAGGGGGAAGATGGTGAAAAATTGAAGGAGGAACTTGGTGCATGTCAACATTTTCTAGTGGATACGGAGTTGGAAAATGGGAGAAGTAAGGTATTTAACTTCCAAATGTCCAAGTTAGATACTAAAGTTATCAACGAGAAACTTGAAGAAGTCTTCAACAAGCTCGACTCTGCCGCAAAAATCAATATTGCTCTGGGTTTTGTTCTTCGAAATATTGAGACTGGTGAATATCGATATTTCTACGCTCATGAAAACAATACTCTGTTTGAAAAATCCCACTTACTTTCTAAATTCCAAGGAAAAGTAGAAAAATTTGATATTGTGGAGCAATGTACCCAAGAACGCCAAAACACAAAATGGAGATTCAAGTTGATTACTAATGTTACAATTTTTGCTGCTTTGCTGAAAAACATCCCCATGGGATGTCCGGACTCTGTCTTACCCGAACCTTTATTACGACATACGCAAGTGAATTGTCTTTTATCTAACAAAGACAAGGAACCTTACAAAGATCATTTGTGTCTTTTCCGCGCATTGGCTATGTACATGAACGGACATAATGATCTCGACTCTCACACTTCTAGATACTTTACAGATTTTATATCAAAATCTGGTTATGATCCTAAAAGTTTTCGTGGAGTTTCTGTAGAAGATTTGCCTATTGTCGAGGAAATTGTTCAAAGGAACATCTTTATATACGATTTCGATATCCAAGAAGGAGAATATGTAGGAGAACTAGCTCGAAGAAGTATTGGAAGAATCGATAAAACAGTTAAGCTACTGAGATTTAACAATCATATCATTCATACAAATGATATAGATAGTTTCTTCAAGTGCTTTCGATGCCCTAGTTGTGACACTGTTTTCCACAAATGAGACCACTTCAATCAGCATCTCCTGAGATATAAGGACCGAGTGAGACATATTTACCCAAGAACGTGTATGAACTTCGCGAAACCTTGTTTGAAAAGCTAGAAGGATTCAATCTTCCAGTTTCTGAAGATAACAAACTTTTTAATAACCTAGCAATTTTCGATTTTGAATCGATTTGTCTTCCTACAGAGGAACTAAAAGAGACGCAGACTAGTACCTGGATTGGAAAACATGTGCCCATTTCAGTCTCTATATCATCAAATCTGATTGATGAACCTATTTTTTTGTACAACAAGGATCCACAGAACTTGATAATTGATTTTGTATCCAACCTCGAACTGTTAGCTGAAAAAAGTAAGTTGGAGATGAGAACAAAATTTCAAGATATTGAAAGAGCTGTCAATGAAAGGATGAAAAAGATCTTTGATCAACTGAATGAACGAGGTAAAAATTTTTCAGGTAATAAGTTCGAGTACGAAGACGAATGCATTGAAGATTCGGAAGAAGCAGATATGTCAACACAATTCTTGCGAATTCAGAAAAATCAATTCATCGATTTGAAACAACATCTGGAGAGATATATAAATACTTTACCTGTTTTTGGATTTAACAGTGGTAGATATGACTTAAATTTGATCAAGTCCTACTTAATCCCTTATTTGATTCGCGATAAAGAGCAAGAAACATCCGTTATCAAAAAAGCAAATGATTTTATATTTTTCAAGTTTGGAGATGTACAATTTCTTGACATTATGAAATTTCTGGGTGGAGCAGCAACTCTGGACTCATTTCTCAAAGCTTATAAAGCTAGTGAAACAAAAGGATTCTTTCCTTATGAGTGGTTTGACAACCCTGACAAACTTGATTATCCAGGACTGCCCCCATATGAAGCATTTTTCAGTAAACTTAGAAACAACAATCCTCTAGACAAAGACTTTACTGATTATGAAAAACTGAGGAAGAGTGGACTTGATGAACAGCAAGCACTGAAAAAGCTTCAAATCAAGACTGTACCCCCATCTGGTCTAGATAATTACAGTTACTTACAACAAACTTGGCAGAAAAACGGAATGACTGTGTTCAAAGACTTTTTGCAGTGGTACAACAACAAAGATGTAGTTCCAACCCTGGAAGCAATGCAAAAAATGATTCAGTTTTATCATAACAAAGGGATAGACATGTTGAAACTTGGATGTACACTTCCAAATCTAGCAAACATATGTCCACACAGATCTACAAATTACAAGTTTTATCCATTTTGCGAAAGTGATAAAGATTTGTGTGAAAAAATACGAGAAGACATGACCGGTGGGCCTTCGATTGTGTTCACTCGAAAAGCTGTTGTAGACGAAACCTTTATCAGAGATTCATCAAATATTTGTAAGTCAATCGTTGGAATTGATGCGAGCCAGCTTTACCCCTATTCAATGTGTCAAGATATGCCAACAGGACTGTATACGAGATGGGAGTTTGACACTGATATGCAGAAATTCAAGGCTAGACATAATCGAACTCGCAATTTTGAGAATATGGTCAGGTCTTTCTATCAAAAATCAAGACCAGAATGTAAAATTGAGAGCTTTTTTACATCTGGAAAACAGAAGAAAATTGACTGTTTTAATGTGGACGGTTATTGTGATCACTGTAAAACAGTATTCGAGGCAATGGGATGCTACTATCACTTTTGTTCTTGTCAAGAAACTCGTCCCTCCTTAACAGAACAGGATATCGAGCGAGGAAATAAGAAGAGAGAGATGGATGAGATGAGACGAGAATACAATCAAGAGAAAGGATACAAAGTTGAAGAAATGTGGGAGTGTGAGTGGTGGCAAAATTTCAAAACCAATGACAAGATCAAAAATCATGTTCGAACCCACTTTCCCTACAAAAGACCCCTTTCTACAGACTCTCTTCTAGCAAAGATAAAAGATGGATCTCTTTCTGGTTACGTTCAGTGTGACTTAGTTGTTCCAGATGAACTGAAATCGAAATTTGCGAATTTTCCTCCAATTTTCAAAAACACTGAGGTTGGAAGAAACAATATTGGTGACTATATGAAGAATTATGCTATTGAAAATGAAATGTTGAAACATCCACAGAGAATGCTTATATCTAGCTTCAAGCTAGAAAATGGAACAGTTATAACTCCTCTCTTCAACTTTTATTTAGAACTTGGCTTGCAATGCACCAAAATTTATCGTTTTGTTGAATATTCTCCTCGGAAATGCTTTAATAATTTCGTTCAGTCAGTGGTTGATGCTAGAAGAGAAGGAGATGAAAACCCTCTATCAGGAGTTGTAGCAGAAACAATGAAGCTCTTGGGCAATTCCTCCTATGGATATCAGATCATGGATAGATCCAGGCATACAATCACGAAGTATCTGAACGATGAAAAAACTCATAAGGCAATCAATGAACCATTGTTCAAAAGATTGAATACAGTTGAAAAAAAACTTGTATGAAGTGGAGTTGTTGAAATCAACCATTGAACCAGAGAACCCATCATCGTTGGTTTTTTCATACTTCAGTATGCAAAGCTGAGAATGTTGGAACTCTACTACAACTTCTTTGACAAGTTCTGTGATGTAAATAAATTTGAAGAGTTGGAGATGGATACAGACTCACTTTACTTGGCACTTGCAGAAGAAAATTTGTACGATTGCATCCAACCAGATAAGAGAGCTGCTTGGGAAAAAATGAGGGAGAGTGATTGCAGAGATTCCTTCAAGGCGGATGCAAAATCTAATTTTTTTCCTCGAACGTGTTGTAGTATCCATAAAAAACATGATAAGCGGGAGCCGGGACTTTTCAAAGAAGAATTTAGATGCACAGAAATGCTCTGTTTATGTAGTAAGACATATTGCTGCTATGACAACAAGTCAAACAAATTCAAATTTAGCAGCAAAGGCTTGAATAAGCGGGTTCTAGAAGATTCTGGAGACGGTCCCATGTCAAAATACAGGAGAGTGCTTGATGAAGCAATTAATCTTACATCTACTAATAGAGGATTCGGAACTATAAATCATATGGTTGCTGCATATGAACAGACAAAGAAAGGACTAAGTTATTTTTATCCTAAAAGACAAGTGCAAGATGATGGAATTCATACAAAACCATTGGACTTATAAGAACTCTTCTGATGTATTAAATTATATAAGATGTCATATTATAATGGTTTCATGATAATAAAATGTAAATTATTGCGGTAAACTTAATATACAATGAAGTGATTTATATACTTTCTTTGTAATTTAAACTTTTTTCTCAAAAAACTTGACTTTTTTCGAAGTCTCTGTAGGTTTCAGCATTGTTTCAATTAGATAGAAAGTAAAATTATCGTTCAATTAGATAGCAAGTAAGATTAGTTAATAAATTAGGTCAAATAATATCTAACCTTATCGTTTTTTGAAGTTTTTTTGAAAATTTTTTCATAAAAATTTACCCAAAAACTCTTACCATTGACTTACCATGTATCAAAAATCTAATCAAAAGTCCTTCATTACACAACCTACACGTAATTAACCTTCGATATTCACAAATTAGTTAACACGCGCCAACATTTTTGCGAAAAAACTAGACATTTCCACACAAAAACTAAAAAAATTACGATTTTCTTACCATTATCTTACCATCACACAAACCATAAAACCTTACCATCGGTATTCCCTATCTTAATATATTGTACACTCTATACCCAATCTTAATACATAGCATGGCAGACCCGAAGTCTATAGCGTATCTTAATACATAGGGTCTGCCATGCCCCCCCCCCCCACTTTAGCCTCAACATCTACTACTTGCGTGCTTTGCATCAATTTAAACAAGAATAGCCGTAACATGACAAAAACTGATATGCCTGACTGCTTTTCCAGATATATGAAAAGGTTTGCAAATAAAAAAGAGAAAGTTTACAACACGAAGCATTTTGATTTTTTTTTTCAAATTTTTTTCTGGTAAATCTTCCGTACACATGCCTTTTTAAGCATAAAACGATATATTGCTCATCCTGATAAGTTTAACTGAAACTATCAGTTTGCCTCAGTTTAATTTGGAATCATTTGTGAGTCGGTTTAGCTTGCCGGTTGCAATAAGCTTTAAAAATTACACTCATTATTTATCCAAAATTGCCTGATATGACAATTTTTAAAGCCTATAATTAAGATTATAAAAAACAATCACAGTTAAAAAAATATTTTTATTGTTCGCCCAGGATTTCAGTATCGTTCGAATTGCGGGGAAAAACTGTCGTAACATAATCAGGAGAAAGAAGAACAGCATTTGGTCACTTTGCAAAAATTGCTTAAGCCGCTCAAAATTTCTTTCCAAATGGGCTTAAGATGAACAAGATGGTGACAAAAACAGAATAGCAAATAGTTTGAAAGAACTAACAAATTTGGGTGAGTTCAAAGATTTCGATTACAAAAAACTGACCAGGCAGTATCTTGTGCCTGCTTTGTATTTTTTAAAACATTTGTTCAGAGATAGTGTCAAGATTTGGATTTGGAGGCTGCTAAAACTTGAGTATTTTCAAATGTCTTTTTCCAAATGGATAAAAAATGCTAGTTTTTTGATGAAGTGATTATGTTACAAGAAAATTAGAAAAGATCATGTTAAATTGTTTTTTGAAATCAGATTTGTTTTTACATTTGATTTACAGGGTGGATCATATGGTTAACAAAGCTGTAAGTAGATTGCGCACTGAATATTTGACCTCCAGTACCAAAAATTGATAGCTAAGTTGGAAATAGATATAATTTTAATGTTACATCTGAAAGAAGTTTCAGCCAAAAGAATTTTTTTATACTTTTTAACAAACATCATTGAGGTTAAAAAACCATATCAAAACATAAATCACAGATTGATAACTAAACCAAATTGCTTCAATGAAAAGATTGCAACCCGATATTTGGAAACCATGCAAAAACTAAAACTTCAGTGACGGTAAGCAATGTAATAGGATCGTTTGAGAACCCCTAAAACGATCACTTTGTTCGCCATTCGAACGAAACTTTCAAATATTTGGTGACTGAAAGATCTTTGATTTTTTTTTGAAAGGGTCGAATCCCTCAGGGATTCGACCCCATCACCAACCAAAAGGTCCGCCCTTTGGTTTTATTTTATGATATCCATTTTAGGTCGACTAACTCAAAGTTTTTTCTAAAGGCGCTAACGGCATTTTTCATCAATTTGTTTACGACGCGACTTTTTTAGGTTAAAAAAGGTCTTTATAGTGTTTTGGGAGAGCTCGGAAAGTCAATTTGGTTGACCTAAGAAAATTATCGAAAAATGTTGAAAAATCCGCTCATCGAGAAAATCCCAAATCCACTCCTGGCTAAATGTACGACAAGTAAAGTAATTATCAGGTAGCGGGTGAAAAAGTAAATTTTTGGTAGTAAGAAATTGCTTTAATACTTTTTTTGTCGGCAAAATTAAAAAAAAATTAATTGCAGAAACTTTCACCTTTCGTCTTATAAACGAATAATACAACACTTTTCCACGTTTTTTATGAGTACTTTCTGACAGTTCCGCAGTTTTGCTTCAGAATACCAAAAAATTTTCCCGCCTATAAAATATTGCCCGTGTATTAAGGAATTGGGCAAATTTTTTGTCACAAATTCCAATTCATGGTCCCTCTGGAAAACTTTTTGCTGTTTTCCAAGGCAAAGTTACGGCATTTATAAGTTTTGCTTATTCTTTTTATTACTTATTAATTAGCGAAAAAGTTATAGAAAAAGGGGAAAAAAGAAAACTAATTTTTCCGCTCCATGGCTATTTGTAATAAGATCTGGCACTGATATTGATTAAACCACAAAAAAAATAGTTATAACAATCACTTCCGCAATAATCCTTTTGCTTTATATATTCTTCTTTGATTTTCCAGAATGGTTAAATTTTATTGCATAAAACTTTCTATCTGTTATCTACGGAGTCAGTTTAAGAGCACCTTAGCTCAAGTAATCTCTAAAATAGTCTGCTTTGATTTGGTAAGGCTTGCCTTGCGAAGTGACAGTTTGACGCAAGTGACAGAGCTTTGCAGGTGACAAACTGGTAACATTAACATAATCTTTAAAAGGGCAATTCTTCATGGAATAATTTTCTAAAAAAACAGGAAGCTAAGCCGAAGTAGATTGATCTAGCTTTGCACCGCAAACATTCGGTGGAGCTCTTTGACCTGAACTATTACCCGCCTCTTACAAAAGGGGAGGGGGAGATTCGTTACCAGGCATAAAGTTCACAAACACTAGCCGGTAAATCAATTTGTTTTTAGGGGAGACTCATTAATAGGTGTCATAGGGGAGGGGGGGGGGGGGGGGGGGGGGTTGTAGTTAAAGAGATCATTTTTTTCTTAATTTCGACGAATTATTGAGTTTGAGATATCAATTCTGTCTGACAAACTATCTTTTGTATGCAAAATTCTGTTGAAATAGGTAATTTGCTCTTTTTAATTATTTTTGCCTGTCCCAACTTTTTTCAACTGTCAATGCGGCTGATTGTTTTGATTGGCAGATGGGCCGAGCAGTGTGAACACGACAGAGGACGAGGAGGGTGACCTTGAACTGTCGACGACAGCTGCCAAATTTGGAATGAGTGAGAGTAGTAGAAGGAGGACCAAAACGAAGTGGGAGAGAATCAAACCCAAAGTTTGGCGACTCATAGACGACCCCTACTCATCATGCTGCGCCAATGTTCGTTTTGGGAGTATTCACACCCCCCCCCCGCAACAACAATCCCCCATCCCCTGCAAATTTTTAGTTTTCAACTTTGGCTCACTACGTCCGATCATAAAAAAAATTGGCATTCGGACTAATTAGGCTATTCCAAACTTATTTCGTCTTCATAGGTAACGTTGTAAAAGCACTCGTTATTTACAACGACAAGCGGATTTAGGGGAGAGGGCGGACGCCTCCCTTCCCCAGGAACTAGACCCCCTGCTGACCGGCCCTTAAATTTTCTAAAGGCATCTTCGGCGCCAATATTTACAAATTTTGAGGGGTAGGTGCGCGCCAAATAACGCGAATTTTTGCTCAAAATTAAAAAAAAATTGCCTAAAAAAAGCCTTTTTTAGCCGTTTTTTTTCGAAAATTTTGCCTGCGGCTCAAAAAATTGGCCAAAACAGGGTACTTTTAGGGATTTGGGAGAGCTCCGAAAACTAATTTGGTCGACCTAAAAAATTTCGACAAAATTTTGAACAATTTTTAAAAAATCCGCCGAACCCCAATCCGCCCCCCCCCCCGTTATAACTGCAATGCAGAGAAAGTGAGCTTGAAAAATGCATGTTTCAGATTATCACTCTCGTCTCTATGACGTTTATTGTTGTCTCAATCATCGGATTTTGTCTCGAAACTCACCACTGGGGGAGGGTCGAAGTAACTCCCCAACCCCCCTTATCATCATCAACGACAACAACAACAACAACTACCCCTTCCAATCCTGTCATTAACACCACTAGCCTTCAGAGTGCAATCTTACCACTCAATCACCCCCCTCTACCAAATCCTTACCAAGACCCCTTCTATTACCCCGACTTGGGACCCCCTCCGATGGGTGGGAAGCCCAAAAAAGAAACAGTTCCCAAACGATACTTGACCATTCTGGACTACGTCTGCTCAATTTGGTTCACGATCGAATTTATAGTGCGGCTCATTTTTTGCCCAAACCGAGTTGTATTTTTTAAGACGATGCTGAACCTAATTGACCTTTTAGCAATTGTGCCATTTTACGTGCAGATTCTTGCAGACAAAACTGATTTAGTAGTTTCAATGTGGGAAATCATCAAAATCCTCAGGATATTCCGAGTTTTCAAACTATGTCGCCACGTAATTGGACTGAAAGTCTTAGTTCATACTTTACGTGCAAGCGCTAAAGAGTTGATTTTACTGATCGTTTTCCTAGTTCTGGGAGTAGTTATTTTTTCAAGTTTACTTCATTATGCGGAATCTCTTGACCCCGATAATGATGGAGCCATAGAACAGTTTGACAGTATACCAGCCGGGTTTTGGTGGGCCATAATAACCATGACAACAATAGGTTACGGAGACCAACTTCCCCAGACAATGTATGGCCGAATAGTCGGAGCTCTCTGCGCAATTTGTGGAGTACTAACTATCTCTTTGCCGGTTCCTGTTATTGTAAATAATTTCACATTATATTACAATCACGCTCAAGCCAGGCTAAAATTACCCAAGAAAAGAAGAATTGACAAACTCGCAGGCGCTGCAGAGGCTTTAAAGTATTCAAAGCACGACGAACCGAACATGCTCGTGATGTCAGGTGCTACGAGACCGAATGACGAGTCGACAGTTGGAGATCGAGAGGACTCGGATTGGGAGCCCCAAACGAGATATAAAACGAGCCGAGAAGCGAGACGATGTGAGTCGCCAACTCGGAGCGACTTCGAGCCGATGTCTCCCGAATCGAGGATTAACACGAGCATATCTGTCGAATGTTAGTTTTCATTTATGTACCACAGTGCTTCCTTGCTTTAACAACTCTGATATTTCTTTTCTATAACGTTACACTTGACAATTGTAAGAGGCTCAAACTAAGATATATTTGGAAACCGAATAAATTTCATATATTTGGAAACTGAATAAGAAGTGAGAAGCTGCAAGAGGACATGTTTTCAAATTGATAGGCGCCTGCTTAACTTGAAGTGTTTTGAAAGAATATTGAAGTCAGTTTGGAACTTTGTTTCAGCATTCCGAGGAACTAGAAGACGGTCTAATAGACCTCGGAAGCCAAAACAGAAGCCCCCGAATGGGTCGAAAAAAGAGAAAACGCCATTAGCAGACTCTATCTTTATCACCACATTCTCCGACGACGACAACTGCTCGGACGATATGGATACACTACGACAGACACAGGAGGAAGGTTACGACACGAGAGGTAAGCCGACAAGAAACGAGTACGACAGTCGGACTCCCCGACAACACCCGGGAATCTTGAAGGAGAACAAGCCGACTTCATACCACGGAAACAGGTGACAGATTGAAATTGAGCTTAGGAGAAAGGAACCCTCTGAAAATTCTTGCAGAAATATATAACCAAAATCTGATTCTAAAAGGAATAATAAGAAACAAAAAATTATGACATTTTTCTACCAATATCAAATTAAAATACACTTGAATACTAGGAACCTTCTCACTTTTCAAATGGACGCAACAATAATTGCAAATTGAACAATTTCAACTCTCTAAATCAAAAACCATGGTCCGATTATTTTCCGAGAAAAACTAATTCGTCTATTTCGCCGAAGAAAAACATTGAAAAACAATATCAAACTTTTAGGCAAAATAGATAATCAATTCGTGGTATAAAAAAACACATCAGGAGCCTAGAAACACATCGTAATATAGATAGCGTAATATCAATTCGTGGTATAAAAAAAAACACATCAGGAACCTAGAAACACATCGTAATATAGATAGCGTAATATCAATTCGTGGTATAAAAAAAACACATCAGGAACCTAGAAACACATCGTAATATAGATAGCGTAATATCAATTCGTGGTATAAAAAAAACACATCAGGAACCTAGAAACACATCGTAATATAGATAGCGTAATATCAATTCGTGGTATAAAAAAAACACATCAGGAACCTAGAAACACATCGTAATATAGATAGCGTAATATCAATTCGTGGTATAAAAAAACACATCAGGAACCTAGAAACACATCGTAATATAGATAGCGTAATATCAATTCGTGGTATAAAAAAAACACATCAGGAACCTAGAAACACATCGTAATATAGATAGCGTAATATCAATTCGTGGTATAAAAAAAACACATCAGGAACCTAGAAACACATCGTAATATAGATAGCGTAATATCAATTCGTGGTATAAAAAAAACACATCAGGAACCTAGAAACACATCGTAATATAGATAGCGTAATATCAATTCGTGGTATAAAAAAAACACATCAGGAACCTAGAAACACATCGTAATATAGATAGCGTTACAAACAGACGAAGTGCCACGAGTACTGTCATCAGAAGTTACTTCATCGGTGAGCATTCGAACTTATCTCAACTTTTTTACTGTTGATTTTTTTGTTGATTTTTTTGAAAATTCGCTTACATGAAGCAAGTTTTTGGAAAATTATGCACGTATATAAGCTCAGTTGCAGAGACGACCGGATTGGAAATCATTCTCAAATTTTTCTTATCTGTAATCTGAAGGCCATACATCTGAGACCATACATGTGGGAGAAAGGCGTTAATTGAGTGTTAATTGCTGTGCTTTCAAAATTTCTTTTTTTTTTCTTTAAATTTTTATTTTTTCAATTTCTATCAATAATTAATAAGTTGTAAAAAAAGTGGAAAAAAGTTCTAGTGGTCGTAGATTTACTTTCGAATTAATAAAGTGGTTCGATGTGAAATAAAGCGTAGGTTAAAAATAGTCTATTCTAATTCAAGAAAAATTATAGATGACTGGGCCTTATAAATATGTAGGCTGCCCTGATGGTGAATTTCTTTTCAATAATGTGGTGCAAAGACAAAGAGTGTGGTAATTCATAAAAGATACAAATCATGCCTTACCAACTGTGTTATTTTAAATATTTCGGAGCGGAGTTAATTTGGAAATCTATTTTTCAAAGCTTCAAATAGCACACAATTTGGTTTATGAAATATTTTTGAAATTTTAGATGTCAAACTATGATTCACTGTATAATTTTTATCATACACTTTTTCTATTTAATAAAAAATTGTCATGCCAAGAGAAATCAAGAAATCAATTATGAAATCTTCGCGGTTGATAACAGTTTTTTTCGAAGAAAGTGCGGAATATTTATGCGTGGGGTCGGTCTTTTTTATTCAGTCAATTTTCGACTTTTAAACTGAACATTTTTGGCAATTTTTTTATACCATTTGAAAAGTTTTGGTTTTGTGAGCTCAAATTTAAAATGGTGTTTTACATGTGAGCCCAAAAATTATGCGAATTTGAAAATTGCTTATGTGGTCAATTTGGAGTAATTGACGCGCGATATATTGTGTTCTTAAAACACGCGTAAGCGGTGGATTAATACGGTCCAAAAAAATTGAGGCAAGTCATTTAGTCGGTTTAATTGTATACAAGATGTCAAATACATCCCCCTTTCTAGCTTTCAAATAGCGTGTATTTGAAAATAAAAAAGAAATTTTTCTTTTTTTTATTTCGTCAATTTTTCACCCAAAAAAACTTTTAAATTGACCTTAAAATGCAATCGCAACATTCAAAAAATTTGCCTTCATATACAAGCAGTCTTGTTGTTCTGAAGATTTTTAGAGAAAAAGACCAAAAAATTGTGTTTTTTTTTCTCTAGACAAATTTCCACTTTTAACCAGCAATTTATGTGAAAATATGGGGGTTTAAAAATAGTTAATTCGGTCATTTTTCGACATTTAAAGTTAATTGTCACAAAATGGCCGAAATGGCCATGTTAAAACCCCCATTTGTTCACAACCAATGTTCACAAGTGACATTTTTTTAAATTGAGCGCAGGACATAAATACCTTTCGAATGAACTTTTAAAACTTCTGACAAAAATTGATAGGTAAAAAGTTGAATTTTGTATGGAGAAAAAAACCAACCCGAGAACTCTGTCAACTTATATTTACATAATCTATTATACTTACAAAATATACATAATAAATTTTTATTGTTCCGACTTTCGATACGAAAGTAACGGAATATTTGTGCTCTAGGTGGAGTTTCTTTCTCGACTTTTTCGACTTTTTAACTAGCCCTTTTTGACGTAGTTTTTGTATTTCATTCAAAAGGTATTGTTGTCCTGAGCTCAAATTTGAAACCGTATTTCACCTGTGATCGTTTTTTGTAAAGTTACGGGGGTTTAAAGATTGCCATTTTGGCCAATTTGGGACAATTAACGCGCGATATATTTGGCGCTATTAACGCGTAAGCGGAAAGTTAACCCGTCTTAGAAATTGTTCCAAATTGGTTGAAAGAAGCTTATTTGCCGATTTGTTACAAGGAGCGAAACCTATCCTGTTGTACTTTTTGATTTAAAATTTAGAAAAAAAAGATTCATATTGTTTTATTACATTTCATTTTTTAATGTTATTACTACTCCATAAACCTTGAAAGGCAGTCGGAACATTCAAGGCTTCGCCCTGATACGAGCAGTCTTGTTATATTTTGTGCTCAATACGAGTAAGCAGAGTTTTAATACTTCTTAGAAATCGTGCCAAACTGAGTTGTGGCGCGAGTGATTTGGTCCGCTATAAGCGAAATATATCATTTTGTATTTAAATAGTTTGAGGGGGGATTTTTAGAATAAAAACTTTGAAAAATTTCCATTTTATGTTTGTCATTTTTTAAAAATTTTACCTCTTTTCTAAAAACTACAACTACTCCATCTACTTCAAAATGCAGTCAGAACAGTCAGGGCTTTGCTCTAATTCGAACAGTCCTGTTTTGATTTAACAGTCCCTCAGGAAACATTGTTAGTTGTGGTTACTCATCTAATAAATTAGGAACGAGTGGAGAAAGCATCCGGATGATGAGTAGAAATTGATTCGGTGTTTTCGAATCAGATTTCAGTGCCGGTTGAAGAGGTATAAAGATGAATCAGGAAATAAGAAGTTATAGATATTTCCCAGTAGAGCTATGAATAAGGATCTATAGGGGAGTGCATGAGAAACCCGATTTATGTATTCATTTTGGAGTAAAAAAATTGTCAACCTATAAAATGAGACAATAAAAAAGGTGATTTTTCTCGTAACCGTTTATTTTATTGTTCCGACTATTTCAAAGAAAATGACGGAAAATTTGTTCTCCGTGGTGGTTTTATTTCTCCAAGTTAAAAAGCAAAATTCAGCTGTTCATATTATTCGTAAAATGATGTAGGTTGCCAGTTTGGCCAGTTTGGGACAATTAAGGCGCTGTATATTTCGTGATATTAACCCGTAAGGGGACATTTATCCATCTTTGAAATCGTCCCAGTTTTAATTGAGGCATGCTTGTGTATTTATTATCTTGCTATATGCAAAAAATATTATTTTGTACTTTACAAAGCGTGTTGGGCGATGATTTTGAAAAAAAATTTAAAAATGTTTTTAAATTTTCAAAATATTTTCGAAAATATCATCCATTTTTGTTGTAAGCAAACTTCACCAATCTTAAAATCATTCTGGACAATCAAAGTTTTGCTCTAATACAAGCAGTGTTTTTATTTTTAATTTCTTGTTTTTTTTAAAGCAGTTCTTGTTCTTTTAAAAAAAAACTTTAATTTGTTGAAAACAGTCTCACAGTTGTACTCATTTTCCGTAGCGCGGTAGTATAATATTTTTAATGGTTTTACTTACAATAATTAACTGTCCTACGAGAGTGGTTCTCCGCTGCCTTTCAAGGGTACACGGCTTTTAAATCCTGCGCTGAAATCTGAGTTTCTCTAGACTCATCATGTGTTTTGTCTACACCATAATTTTTTGATATTTTTGCATTCAAGAGAAATTTATTTGTCCAAGTTGAAAAAAATTCTTAAGAAAGGCGAAGATATTTCTGGCTACGCTTCCCAGATCTACATCCGTACAAGAAAAATGCTTAGCATAAAATTTCATACGAGTAAAATGCTTATCATATAGTTTCTTACAAGAAAATTCTCTATCATAAAAATTCATGCCATGCAAGACAAAGGTAGCTAGCCGGTTACGGTGCAAGTAGCACAGAAAATTCCGACCACAGTCTTAGAAAAAAAAACTTTTTTCAAATTAATGTCGTTTTTTTCTGCATGTTATAATAAAAATATCTGAATAAAATATAAAAAAATTGGCTTATTTCAGATTCATAGTAAAATAAGTCAATTGGAAAACAATTTTGAAGAAAAATGACTAGAAAAACGAAAAACGAAAAGAAAATGGAAAAAATTTTTTAAATTTTTTGAATTTTAAAAGTGTTTGATTCCCAAAATTGCGACAGTTTTTCTCGACACTGTAAAAAAAATCAAATTGTTTTAATGTCGTTCAAATCACGATAGAAAGGGCTTTCAAATGATATATCCTTCGACCCATTCTGATGAATATTTATGGTTTTCGATTTTGCGTGCAAGAAAAACTAAAACGCGCCCGAGTATTCAATGTCGGAACAAAAATCCTTATCAATTAATTTCATACACACAAAAAAACTTAACATACAATTCCACAAGAAAAACTAAATTTTAGGGAACCTTTCTCAAATTTCAGTCGCAGCTATCATTTCTTTTAAATTATTGTAAGATATACCTCAATTCATCAAAATAGTCAGGCCACAAGTGTCGGTAAGTAACGTTTTCGACTTAAACGTTTACAGTCAAGTACAAAATTCTAAGATTATTTTCCAAAGCTCTCATGAAATATGAAATATTATCTCATACAACTACTATTCAAATACAAGTATCTAAGAGATTTATTCTCTTCAACCAATAGGGCTTCTTGTCTTAGATAATTCCCGCTTTTTGTGTTTCAGACTAAATATTTAACAAAAATTTGAAAAATCTGCAAGATATTTTGTCATTCAAATTTCATATATAAAAATGCTTAACCTAGTGTTTTATTACAGTTTTCTGTACGCATGGTTTTTTACAAGATTATATGACTAGCATTTTTTCAAATTAAAAATAGCTTGACAATCATTTTTGGTCAATCTATTTTTGTCATTTTTATTTGAGGCTAACTCGTAAAAGGTTTGAGTTCCGTTCTAAAATCAGCATGTATTGATCATTATACAAATTTCTGTCGTTTCTTATTGTTTTAGGACAGAATTTTGGGATGGTTGTCTTGCAAAATTTGGCAGGAACTTTCCAAGATTTTTGCAAGATAACCTCTATCTTGCAAGATCTTGCAAGAATCTTGCGAGATCTTGCAAGAATATTGCGAGATCTTGCAAGATAACATCCCTTGATCGACTAGGGTGGTTGTGATCTATTTTTTGAAAAGTTTTTTGTTTGATTCGTATCGTGTTCGATGTCATTAAAAATTATTAATTTCAGTTTTTTTTGTCATAGGTATTGATAAAACGATTTTTTTTCTGTTTGTATGTCGAATATTTTTTTTTCTTATTTTTGTATGTGTCAAAAATTTAAAAAAAGTTGACAACTTCTTTGCATTTTCAAATTCTGAGGTGATTTCGAATCCAGTATGTTTTATTCTTTTCCTTCAATAAATTTGAATCAAAGTAATTGTGAAATGTGGTTACAATTGCGCCGTGGTTGGATCGCATTTAATTTTTCTACTATTTTTTTTGTGTCATATTTTAATAAGATTTTGAAAATACCACATTTTTTGTGACAAAATATGCTGAGGATGTTGTTGAGAGACTTGGTTTTGTGTATTCAAATTGGAATCATTATTTTTTATTCAAAACACAATTTGAACATAACTTGCAAAAAAATCTTCATCGTTAAACTGTCCCTTAAAATTGAGGATGTTGTTGTGAAAAAAAAACGCTTGATAGAGTTTATTTTTAAGCAAAACAATAGTTAGTTTTTTATTTAAATGTGATTAAAGCATATCGTGAATTTTTTATTGATGGTGATATAACAAATGGTACTAGGATCAGTGTTGCGCTGATAATTTCTTGTGCATCAAATAAAAAAATTAAGTAGGATTGTTTACATGGCAAGGAGTGAAATTGCTATTGACTTTTAAAAATTTCAGAAAAAGAAAGAACACATATAAATTGTATGGTGTGTTAGAATGCGATTGAAAAAAAAACAAGTTGGCTTTTAGTATCTTAACTAAGAAATTATGGCAAAGTTCTCATATCAAAGCGATAAAAATTCTTATTCTGAGTTCAAATTATAAAAATAAATTACACTTTTTATCGTTTTTTTTGGGAAGTTTTGTGGTTTCAATTTCACCAATTTAGGGTAATTAACGAGCGAAATGATTCGTGCTACTAACACATAAGCCGCGTAGCACAGTTGAAACGTCTTATAAATCGCTCCAAATTGAAATGAGGCGTGCTAGTTGGTCTGTTTAATACTTTGTTACATATGCATAGCGTGTGGTGGACGATTTTCAAAAAAAAATGAAAAAAATTTCCATATTTTACAAAATTGATTTTTTTTTCAAACCAAGCACCGCTGCATAGACATTTAAGAGCTTGCCGCTTGACATGAGGCTATCAGCGCCATCGGAATTCAGTTTGTTTGATATATTTGCAAGTAATTTTCAAACTGATGCTTGCCTCATTAAAGTGAGTAAGTTTTTAAATTGCGCATGCTAAGAAGAGGTACGCATGCAGGTTGCTACACCCTCAATAGGCATCTTCAGGGCGTCACCTTGATACGAGCAGTCTTGCTAAAGAGGTGATGAAAACATTTTGAAAGATTAAGTGAAAAATTTTAAGAAAATTTTCGATCGGCAATTACTGAATTAAGGTTTACATTAAAAAGATTGAATGGTGTTATTTTTGATTTAGCTGATGTGGATTCTGCTGTTTTGTAAATTCATGACTAAAGTGTTATTTTGCTAAAAATATTTCGGCAAATTAAGTAGCAATGCGTGACTCTTTCTCACTCCTTTGGCTCAACGAGCGATTTATTCGATTATTGGTATAAATAATCAGGGTAGATAAATTTTCTTATTTTAATTGGTCCAATAATTTTTTGCAAGAAAAAATTGGCGTCGTTCTTGTGTGACAAGCATCGTTTTTAGTCGAAGAAAAGATTAGTTGGTGGTATTATCTTTTTTAAAAACATTTTTTCGTAGTTCATCGGTCAAATGTACGTGTTTGTTGATTTTTTTTGTCTAAAAAATATAAAGCGTAAAATTTTTATAAAAGAAACTTCTCATTTTAAATAAAGTACAAATTTTTCCTGTTAAATTTTCTTAGTAAGTAGTTATAGGACTTTCAATTTTAAAATTGTGAACTCTGATTGGTTTGGAGCAGGGAGCAGGGTTGGAATAAAAACGATTTACCTCAAAAAATCATTTGAATAATTTTTTTTTCAATTAAATTTTTAAAATTTCTTTGCTTGGTTTAAGAAGGAGAATATCCGTTGAAAATGATAGAATAAAATTCGATTACAGCTGGTAACCTGAGTTTTAAAAAAACAAGATGCACGAGTTGAATTTTATGACACTGCCTTTTTGGGGAAGTACAACAGTGCCAAAGTACAACAGTGCCGAAAATGAAAAGTTGATCAACAGTGCCGAAAATGAAAAGTTGTTCAACAGTGTCGAAAATGAAAAGTTGTTCAACAGTGCCGAAAATGAAAATTTGTTCAACAGTGCCAAAAATGAAAAGTTGTTCAACAGTGCCGAAAATGAAAATTTGTTCAACAGTGCCAAAAATGAAAAGTTGTTCAACAGTGCCAAAATTTGACAATTTTTGGCACTGTTGAACATTAAATTCTTTTTCGGAACTTTTACACTTCGGCACTGTTGAAGGCCCCCTCTTTTTTCTTCATTTTAAATTTTCTTATTTTAAAAATTTTTTAACTGTGTCGTTAAATCGATTTATTCTTATAAAAAAATTTTCTTTGTTAAAACTTTATTAACCGGTTAACCGCTCTATACCCTACGCAACTTGATTTAAATCTTGATGGTTTGTGTCATTTTAATTGTGACAATTATCTGGATTAGTGTCATGACTACTATATTTTGATTAAACTCTTTCCAACTGGCTAAAGGTCCATGTAACCCGATGTTTATTTTTAAATGGTAGTTCCAAAAGTAACTTTGTGAGCTTTGATCCGGTAGAGATTTTACTCGCGCGAAATTTTTATTACTGCATTGAAAATTTTCAAAAAGCGTTTCAGGCAGTTGGAGATAAATAGGTTGAGTATTATACTAACTTTAATCATCCTTGTAAATTGATAACCAGTTAATTTACATTAATTTTTGTTTGACTTGTATGCCGTTTCATTGATTTTCAAAATTTTTAAAGTGTTTTCTTCAAACTGAAATTAAAATTTTGCAGTGTTATTAATCCTCTCTTGATTGATTTGAAATTCATATAAGCTGTATTCAAAATTTTGACTAGCTTCGTACTTCGAAAGTTTTTTGGAAATATGGGTGCGAAATTTTTTTTGTGTTTTTCTATTTCTTCTTGATGGGGTTGTCTTATGTTTTTTTTTGTTATTTTTCGTTTCATTTTGTTTTCCAGCAACTTTGTATCATCCTGATCATTATATCCCGATGCTGCTTTGTCTATAACAAAGAAATCCTGTAAAAAATACAGTTATGTCAATTCGCTGAGTTATTTCTTCAAGTTATTAGATAATTTCTGTAATTTTTCTTCCCGATTCCATTGCATTGAGTTCCAATAAAAGTTTCACCTGGTTTTCCAATTATTTCTAAAGTTACTTGTCAATAGACGGTAAGTTTATAATCATCTCATAAAGATGCGAAGTTGGGGAACAGTACGGTAGTTGTTCCGACTTTCGCTACAAAAGTAACAGAATATTTGTGCTCGGGGTGGGTTTTTTCTTCAGACAAACATCGAATTCTTAACTAGCCATTTTTGACGGAAATTGTTCATCAGTCAAAAGGTTTTGTTGCCTGTTAAATTTGAAAAGATATTTTACCTGTGATCTTTTTTCGTAAAGTAATTGGGGTTGCAATTTTGGTCAATTTGGGACAATTAACGCGCGATATATTTTGCGCTTTTAACGTGTAAGCGAAGTATTAATCCGTCTTAAAAATCGTTCCAAAGTGGTTGAGGAAAGCTTATTTGCCATAATTGATTTGTTACTAGAAGCGAAATCGATCACTTTGTACTTTATATAGGTGTGGGGAGACGATTTTGCTTTAAAAAAATCAAATAAAAAATGGTTTATTTTATTACATTTAATTTTTTCATGACAATACAGCTCCACATACCTTAAAAAGCAGTCGGAACATTCAGGATTTAACACTGATACGAGCAGTCTTGTTTCTGTTTTAAATCGGAGTGCAGAGATAGATTGTTAGAATTTGGTTTTTGACATTGCAGTAGCTTTGTGTTCCGACTTTGGTAACAAAAGTAACAGAATATTTGTGCTCAAGGTGATTTTTTTCTTCAGAGAAAACCATTTTTAACTAACTAACCATTTTGGTGCAACTTTTTTATATTATTCAAAAAGTATTGTTGCCCTTATTCGCGCTAAAGTTATTGCCTATTTTGGGCTAGCTTAGAAACCAATGGTTAGTCTTACTGCGGCAGTTTTTTGAGATTTGTATGTAAATAGGATTAGTTTTATGTATTTTCATCAATCAACATCTAATTTTTGCAACAACTCCATTGATTCATGGCCGAACTTGGACACATAAATTTTTGCCTCGTATATGTTTTGCAGGAGCATCTTCGTTTTATCATAACTTTTTAAAAATATGATCAATGATAGAGCTTGCTAAAAAGAAGAATCTCGGAGATGTCAGCCGATTTTAAGTAAGCTAGAAACACACCAACTTTTTGAGGCCAACCTTACAAAATGATGCCCTTGAGGACAATTTTTTTTACTGTTTTGCTTCAACAACTTTGTTCCAGTGGTTTCAACTAAAAAATGATTTTCAAGGATACAATTCGGGAAAGCCAAAATTGCAGATCGTGTGATGCTTGCTTTCGCAAAGGAAAAAATAACTTGGTAACATTTAATTAAACAATATTTGAGAAGCACAGAATACAAAACTTAATTGAACACTCCAAAAGGATACACAAACGATATTTGCTCAAAAAATGCTCATTTTTTGGCAAGGAAAACACTCTCACTTTTTTAAACAAAAAAGTTACTATTTCAATCAAGTGTTCCGTTTTCGTGTTTTTATTTTTCAGTTAAAAGAAGTACTCCGGAGAAAAGGAATTTAGGAGAAAAAAGAAAATTAGACCCCTCCGATGATCAGTATTAGGAGCATTATTCTTTCGGCGTAACATCAGTAATCTCTTTTTTTTTTGCGCAGATGGTATAAAAATAAGCAATACCGTCTAATACACTCTTTACACTGGGTATTATCATACAAAACAAATCATAAACTTCGAAGGCAAAAGCTAAAAACAGAAAATGTTAAAAAATTACAAATGCAAGCTGATCACATATCAAGTTTTTTTATCCGAAATGTAAGGAATAAGTGCGATAAAATCATCTCATTTTACCATCAAACCAGAAATGTGTTGTTCGTTGCACAATATAAATGAGTATACAAAAATAAATAAAACTGTTTTATGGAGCCGGAGTTCTCAGGTACAACTGCACGTAGCCATATAGATATCAGTGTCTAAAGTTTTTCAAGAACAACAAAATTTAATGTTGCAAATATTTTACAGAAAACGAGAATTAGTAGGGTTGATGTGACGATTAAGCAACTTCTTCAATTTACCAACTGCACAAAAGCGATGTTCTATTACACAATTCTTAATAAAAATCATATGAAACGAAAATGTGTGAGCAAGTATGACTTCTTTTCAATCAGGTTGTCTCGTTAGACTAAAGCTTTCTTAGATATTGCAGTATCAATCTAAGGAATTGGGTAGTCTTGTCAAACAAATCAGAGACTCTTAACTGGGGTCTGGTGAAAATATCTGTTAGGCCAAACATCCGCTATGTCAAACATCCGAACTTATGAAATAATTACGTAACAAAATGACTTAAGCATTTCAAAAACAAGAAAGAGTCCGTTGAACAGTTTACAAAATAGCAAGCAAATGAGTTCTAAAACAACTGCGGGATCTTGTTCACTATCCCCCCACTATGGTACCTTGTAACGAATACCCCCCCCCCCCATCAAGAAAGAATTGAACAGTTAAACATATACGAATTTATACCTTGTTAACTATTTTCCCCCTCTTGCAATAGGAGGGGGGGATAGTTAACAAGATCCTAAATGCGTACTAATACGTTGAATTCCTACAATTTTCCACATTGCGTCTCCCATCCCGGGTTGACCAAAAATGCTCATCATACAATTTTCATATATGGAAAAAAACTAATTATACACTTTACATGCAATTCCATAAGAACAGATGACTTGCTGTTTTTCATATATGCATTTTCCCTTGAACCAAAAATTTTGAGTTTTTTTTTTTTTTTTTAAATTTCTCAAAATTTGCTCAAAGGTTGCTCAAAGGACAAAAACCATGGTTTACTCATAACCAAAGATTTCCTTTACAATGTATTAGAATCAATTTGACGTGTGCAAAAGTTTTCTTACACAAATGATATACTGAAAACATTAAAATTTTAAACTTTGGCGAAAGTTTTCAAAGATGATTGTTTTCAAAATTTGAGTTTTTAAAGTAACAGACATTGATCAAGGCATACATAAACATGCCATACAAAAGAAATAAAAATTTTAAAGCGTTTTTGAAAAAAAAAATTCCAGAGAAACGGGAAAAAATCACCCTTTTGTGTATCCAGGACTACGTTGAGCAAAAAAATAATTTTTTTTTGGAAAATATTTATTTGAGATTAAAATTCGATTTGAGTTTGAAAAAAAAAACTGAGAAAAAATTTTTTTTAAGGGGGGCAATTTCAAAATTACTTTAGAAATTTTTTGTTTTCGCCATAAAAAAACGCTTGTTATACAATTTCCATATCTGGAAATTATATGATTAGAATTTTTTGACAAAAATTTTTTTTATTCTCTTAGTACGATACACCAACTTTTATACCAAAACAAGAAGAAAGTTCATTGAAAAGTCGATGACACCATTTTAGCAAAATGTTTGAAATTTGTATGACTAATATCTTTTCATAGACTTAGTTTATAGAATTGTATGACTAGCATTTTTGGTCGATGGAAGTCGACCCGGGATTTTAAGTTTGTTGTTCTTTTTTACTAATTGTCAAAAATCGTTTTTGGACCCAGTATTACCTTTATGAGCAAACACAAAGAACTCAGCAAAAACTTTAGAAAATTAGTATCAAGGCTCATAAGCGTCTGATGTTATTGACAAAAACTCATATTGGTTCAGTGTTTGGCAAATTTGCAGTGGTTTGTAATTAAAATTATGCTAAAACAGCATCTTGTAGTTCTTAAGCAGGGGCATGACAGCGGTTTGCCGTGAGAAGCTGTACAACTCGTATCTTGGTCCTTTCCCTCGTGAATAAATGGTCTTAACTTAACTTAATCTTTTAAGCGAACAATAGAAATAGGATGTTTGCCCTACTTATAAAATATCGGATGTTTGCCCTAGTTAAGCTGGTTTTCGCATTTGGTTTACGATGTTTGCAGCTGGTTACGATATTTGCATTTGGTTTTTCGGATGCTTGACATATCGGATGTTTGCATGGTACCCCTTAACTGTGCAATAGGGATCTGTGTGCAATAGGGTTTTGGTAAATTTTTGATTGTTTGATATTTTGAGTCCTTTCTGACGTTATTTTTTTGGTTGAAAACACATTTTTCATTATTAATTGTTATGATCTACAAAACTTATACATTTTTATTTTCAATCAAAACAGTTTTGGTGCATTTTTAGAGTCAACTTAGCTGAAATAGTTCAAAGGATATTTTTCAAAATGGGGTAGCCTGGCATAAATATGTGCTTGATTCTAAATATAATTTAGCTAATGTTACAACCTAAGACAAAATTCAAATTTTGAACGTTTTGTTATCTTTCAGCTGCTTGGACGTGCAAATGAATGGACCAATTTACCCATCTCCCAATCAACCCATGCAAAAATACAACACAAACGACGGAATCAACAAAACTTCTGACTATTATTCTGTCGCCCCCAGCCGGTCAAATGGCACAGCATGCAAAAGCATGCTCGAAATGTCAACGCTCCAGAAAACGAATTCTACCTCTACCGATTCTAACATAGAAGCTACGAGGCACCAAACATCGCCTAGTAATGTTAGTAATCTGAAGGTGCAAAGTCCTAAACTAAAACCACACGGAAGACGAAACAGTTTTATCCCTCGGTTTTCCAACTTCGACCATAGGAAAGACACCCAAGACGAAGAGCAGTTCTTATGCGTCGACGATTCAGATCCGAATAGATTCGATCACGATTTGGACAGAAACCGAGACGATAACTCGAGATCGGCACGGGCGGGGAGAAACTCGGGAAGGCGTAACGGAGACGGGGGAGGGGGGAAGCAGAGTAAATACCCCGAGTTTAGCTTTAGAGTGGAAAACAGTGACGGGGGTACCTCGCCCCCTCCCGAGAATGAAGTGTCGACAACAGACGAAGCTTGCTACCTCAAATCTTCTCATGGTCAAAAAGGTACGTGTAGTGGATACTGTTTAACTGGTTATGAAAATTATGTTAGAGAACACTATTATGTATGGTACTTATGTAACTTGATCAAGGTCAACGTTATAGAGATCTTTGGAACTGCGGATCGCCGGTGGCGAACGTGTCCTTTGAGAATTGAAACTCTATAATTCTAAACTGTTTTATCAAGTCCTACTTATTAGTATACGGACTTTAGAAGTACTTCCACTTGGCGCAGTCAGCTACCGAATCAAGCTACCGTGGGCTAGGTGTATTTTGGCATCCTTAGGAGTATCTCAGGAACCGCCGGTATCTCAGGAAATCGATATCGGTTCTTTATTAGATGTTAGTACCGAGCCACAAAACGCGTATCCGACATCGAAAGACCCGGCGCGTACTAAAGATGCACAGGCGCGAGCTGACAGAGAAGCTGGTAATGCAGAAGCGATAATAGTCTGGAGAGGAAGAAACTCGTCGCTCGGAAGGAGAGAAACGGCTGTTTCGCGGAAGCACGAGAGCAGAGGCAGGCAAGCGACTAAAGTCGAAGATGTCCTTATCGTTGGGGAAGCAGGGGCAATGATACTTCTTTCAGAAATATCCCAATAGCAAAATTATGGATATTACCTTTGCCGAGTTTCAGATTTTCAACAGATGCGTTCTTTCGGGAACCAAATGTTACCAACAGTAGGTTCATCCTGTTTGGATGTAAGCGGCGAAATAATGATGGAGCAGTGCTTTGGAGCTCTTAGTGACCTAGTCAAAGGCTGGGACTTTGGCCTCAAGGAATTGTCGATCGCGGGAGAGATATTGTACAAACGGGTGAGTGGTGGCGTCCCAAACTTTGGACGGATCAAATTTCACCAAGGGAGACAGAAAACCAACGGAAACAACCCACAAGGTTACATCAAAAGAGAACCAGTGAATGACATTAAAGGGCGAAAACCAGACAAATGTCATAATTGTGGTAATTGGTTGAAGCCAAACCATCGGGAGAATTGTCCAGCAAAGAATATAACTTGTAACAATTTTAGTGGAAAAGGTAATTTGCAAAGTATTGCAGGAAGGCTTTGGTGAACCAAATTGACGATTCATATGACTTCAAACAATTCGAAACAAACGTGATCCACAGGTTAAAAATGCAAAAAGATGAGGAAGAAATTGGAGTATTTGCCATACGGACAGTGTGGGATCAGGCCGGAAAAGAAAACCGAAAGTGGTTGGGAGAGATATGCCGAAGGATTTTCAGCGGGTGATGGATCCCATGTTGGGTCATTTGCCGGAGGTGCATGTCGATCTTGATGATATCTTAATTTGCAACCCGAGGGTATGAAGAAAACCATTGGCGGGAAATTAGAACCGTTCTAAACGTATTAAACGATAATAATGCCGCGGTAAAATGGGGTAATCGTATATTCTCTGTCAAAGAAATAGAGAGGCTGGGGTTTCATCTGTCCAAAAGGGGTACAATTGCAGTAGAATTGAAGCTCGAAACAATCGTTAACATGATAAAAAAATGCTAAATTTTACCGATATTCGCTTATTAATCGGTCGATCGCTCATTAGTCGTTAGATCATTCATCCGATTTATTTTTAATTTAGTTACTACGAAACCATTTTGAAACTTAATGAAGAAACATTCAAGGTTCGAATGGGGTTCTGATCATGAAAAGGCTTTTGCAAAAATGAAAGAAACAGTCGGTCTTTTTGTCCAACAACACTATTTCGATAGTGAAAAAGAAACAAGAGTAAATTGAGACGCTTCAAAACAACAGTTGGAAGCCTCCTAGGAGCAAATCTTCAAACCGATACCGAGGGCTGGGGATATGTACCCTATGTTTGCAGATTCTTGAATGAATTTGAGCTAAATTACAGCGTTAACGATTTAGAATTATTAGCGGTCGTTTGGGCTGTGACTCATTATCAAAACTACTTCTTTGGGGCTTTGTTCAAGATTTTTCGAGATCATAAGGCGCTAATATCATGCTTTTAAGAGAACAATACTAAACTAACACAAACGCGGTAGGTGTGGTGGGTCGATCGCTTGTTGATTTTTGATTACAAAATAGAACATATAACTGGGAAAAATATGGGATTAATTGACTATTTATCCAGGCAACTCGTTGGGGACGCCCTCAATAGTTGGATAATCGTTTTGTTGTGACACAGATCGACAGTATGAACAGGCTTTTACAACCGTCGGCGTTTAGTAACACTGGAACGCGCAACCGGAATAATGACGTAATGTGTAAAACGAAATCAGAACGAGAATTACGTTATCGAAAGGAATGTGCAGCAAAAAAACTCATCGCCGCGTTTCACAACTATCATTCAATCAAAGTGTGTACATTGAATCACTCGCGTATAGAACATTGCTCAAATTGTTAGTTACTAAATCCATTTGCAGTAAGTGACTTGAGTAGGGAGATAAAAAACGGAGAAAATGACGGGCAGATGATCCGAAAGTTACCGTCGATCAATCGCATCGCATCGACAGCCAATGGCTGATACCGGTGATATCTCACCGGCTATGTATCAAGTATCTTATTTGACTGGCCTGAATTCTTTGATGCAGATTTTATCGCAATTCTTACAAGGCCGATGAAACTGTCAATGCTATTGTCGAAGCTTTTTTGCAAAAAAAATTACGATCAAATTAAAAACTGAGGTCTTCTTTTAAACCATTACCTGGAAAGGTTCCATACGTCGCATGGAGTTTTCTTACGCGAAGATAGAATCGTTATGCCGCCTCAGTTTCGAGCACCAATTATGATGCGGATGCACCAGGGGCATACGTTCATGTTCAAGATTCTGGTGGCCACATGTGAATCGCAAAATTCAGTTAACGGCGGCCAATTGCATGGAGTATGTAAAATTTGATGAGAATTTGAAGTCGGTAATTCCGGAGGGTGACGTTACTAAGTTTAGTCTCTTAGGAGAACCTAATCAAGAATTGCAGTTGGACGTTTTACGTCCGCTACCTACTGCAAGCGACCTCAGGCATTTTCGACAGACATAAGCGAAGGGTAAGACTGTCAGCAGACCACGCGGGGAGCTAAAGCGACGGAGCGGGCACCACCTAAGAAAGTGTCGCTTAGCCCGAAAAAGATTCCAAGTCCGAAGGATAATACTGCCGGAGATGCTTATTTTGATAGAGAGATGTGTCATTTTTACTGGGGCGATCTAACGTCCAAGATGACATTGATGGCTTTGACGAGAACGTGTCGGGGCACTTCGTGGATATGCTTGATGATTTGCGTCGGATTGTAAAGTACACCAACGGTATACCAACAGTTGTCGATGCCCATGGTAACAACGTGGACGGAATCCGAATTCAAACAGTATACCAGGGACTGGATGCACGCACAGAAATAGTCGGAAGAACTCGGCGCTTGGACAACTTGTTGATGTAGCACAGACGGAAATTCAGTGAACGAGGGAGGCCATCAATAAAGCAGGGCACGCATTATTAGACAAGTTGGTGGCCGTGAACAAGTGATTTCTGGCAAAGCAGATATAGTGGTAACTCCAGCGGCGCAATGGCTACTGTCGATTTGGATATTGCGGTTGAAATATTGGCCATTAGTATGACCGGGAGGAGCAGCGGCAGATATTGGAAGAGTTGGAAAATTCCAATCGACCCGAGAGGAGAAAAAGGGTCGATTGGAATTCAAAACTTTAGCTCAATTATCTGTGAATTTATCAATGACTGATTAAGTACTTAGTGCAGTAACTTAATGTTTATTACGATGTTCTTGATTTTGCTGAATGGGGAGTGTAGTGGAGACTGTTTAACTGGTTATGTAATTTATGTTAGAGAACACTATTATGTATGGTACTTATGTAACATCGTCAAGGTCAATTATAGAAAGCGTTGGAACTGCCGATCGCCGGTGGCGAACGTGTCCTTTGAGAATTGAAGCGTTTTTTTCTAAACTGTTTTGTTAAGTCCTACTTATTATTACACGGACGTTAGAAACACTTCGACAGTACGCACAGGTTTCCAAAGTTGTTGATATTTTTTTTTACAAAAATACCATAGTCTTAAAAAATTCAATCAATTGTTAACGAATCGTTCTTGAAAAATTTCAGCTTCTTTTCAAAAAACGAAACTATATGGGAAGATATCAAAACACGGTTCAAAAGTATTCAAAAATAATCGCAATTTCCCAAAAAGTTAAATTTTGTGACATTAAAAACAACTTAAAGATAGCAGAAACAATTGAATCGCAAGAAAAATGTATGTCTAAAATACCACGCCGTCCAGTTAATAATTAATCAAGAGATATCGGGGCGAAATTATGGTGTGGAGGTGTAGGCGCTTACCCTCAGGGAATCCGCCCCCTCGCCACCCAAAGACTCCCCCCTTGTACTATTTTGCGACGTCCATTTTTGTAAGGCGCCCTCTAATATATTTTAATTTTGAGGAGATAAAGAGACCGCTCCATAAGAACGCTACTTTTTGGTCACAACCTTCCAAATTTTTCAATAAAAAACGCGTTTTTTTCAACAATTTACATCAAACGCAGAAAAATTTGCCAAAAACAGGGCTGTTATGGTGCCGGAAAATCATTTAAGATCTTAGATTCACCCCTCAAGACTTATGTGATTTTTTATGGCTTTTCTTAGGCGTTGAGACTACCCTGTACACACTATGCTGTTTTTCAGGGTTCAAAGATTTCAATCGGAGATTGGAAGTTGACAAAAAAGAGTCCATCCAACCCAATTGACAAATGAAAACCTCAAACTCTCAATTCTTACAATTCATGCATTTTGAATTCACATCTGATTGATCTTAAAATAAAACTGAATCATATTAAGCTGCAGGGCCGACTTGTTTGTACCACTTAACCGAGAATCTTTTAGATTACAAATATTTAGTTTTGCAAATTTCAATTGATTCACTTTCCTAATGTAACTTTGTTGGTGCTGCTTTTGTTTTTGTCAGATTATATTGAATTTATATCGGATGTTTTAAATTTCAAAAAAGTGTGAGTAAAAAAATAGCCAGTAGCTTTTTTTTTCAAATTGAAATCAACATTTTTCTAGTGAAAATTTTCTCTAGTAGAAGCGTGCTCCACAAATGTTAAGGTTTTCAACCTCAATTCTTGTCATTAACATTTTTTTGAAGGGTTACTTTTGGCCGAACAAAGAGCGAAAAATCTTTGAAACAGATTTAGTATCAATTTGAATAAAAAGGTGCGCTTATAAAACGAGTTTCTCTAAAATAAAACTCTTCAAGCGCAGACATTGAATCTCCTGCTTTTGTACGATCTGGCATATGCCATGAAGCAGCCGATATAGAAGCTAGCCTGAAGCAAACCCGTGTTAAAAAAACTCATCGAATCCTTGTAACCCGGGTCAATATGTTCACTACATTTTTGTTTCGATCATTTCACGGGGTGAATGGAAGAAACCATAGTGTGAGGGGGGGGGGGGGTGTTTTACCTGCTGATTTTGACGTTTGGAGTTAAAGGAAAATTCTTTAGATCTCAAGCTCGACTAAAGTTCAAACCTTTCGAAGAAAGTGACCAATTAATCGTGCTCGGGTTGGGTTCAAACCTTTCGAAGAAAGTGACCAATTAATCGTGCGGGTTTTTCTCCAAACTAGTTTCAATTTTAACAGTTTTTTTTCGCCGGAATTTTTCTACATCATCTGAAAACTATTGATGTCCTGAATATAAGAAAATGTATTTCATTTTTGACAGTTTTTTGCAAAATCATGGTCAATTTGGTATAATTTACGCGCGGTATAAATCAAGCTGTTAACGAGTAAGCGGCAATTTAGTCCGGATCAGAAATCATTCCAACTTAAATTGAGGCATGATAGTTTTTCTAAATACTATGTTACTAAATATTGAATATGACTCTGTAATTTATAAGGGAGTATATGTATTTTGAAAAACTTATCTTTTTTGCGTACATTACTCCATTGACGTTAAAAGATGGCGGGAACATTCAAAGCGTCGCCCATCTTTCCTAGTTTCAAAGACAATAAGGGAAAAATATGTGCTCGCGGTGATTCTTACTCCAGACAATATTCGAATTTTTAGCAGGCCATTTTCGATAAAAATTTATTATGTCATTCGAAAAGTATTGTTGTGCTGAAGCTAAATTAAAGTTATGGGGTTTTGAAAATTGCTTATTTGTTCAATTTTGGATAATTAACGTGTGATGGTTTTCGTTCTTATAACACGCGTAAGCGGCGTATTAATGCAATGTAATTTAAATTACAACACATTAATCAAGGCATTTGGTAGTTTTATTAGGATACAAGACACCAAACACATCTCTTTGTAGTTTACATTAGCGAGTAGGCAGATAAAATATAATAACAATTATTTTGCAGAGAGATGTAGCCCGTGTAATGAATAGTTCCAAATTGAGTTGAGGTTAGCTATTTAGTCTATTTAATAGTTGGTTGTTTCCGAAATATGTAGTTTTTTGCTCTACATAGCGTGTGAAGGTGATTTTCAAACAAATATCAAAAAAACTAGCAAGTGTTTTTTATTTGAATTCCTTATCAATTATTTAAAGTAAACACGACTCAGAACACGATAGAGTGAAAAAATGAAATCAATTTTAAAGGGACTGCACAAAATTTAGGCTAAACTGTTTAGAACTAGCTTTTAACTAGCGTTTTATCTAGCCTAAAAAATTAAATGAACAAGCGTTCTACGAAAAAATTGTCTCAAAAATGCAGGGTCTTATGCACTAAACCGCCCAAAATGTTTTCTTTTTGTATCTGAAGCTGAAATTTGTGCGATCTGATCTGACTGGCTATTTTTGCCAATCGATTTCAAAGAACACGGTCAGAAATCCCGACCAAAAATTTCAGCAGATAAAAATATTCGCCGAAAAAACAAACGAAACTTACTTTAAGTAAAAAAAAAATCAAGTTAACTTCGAGTCACTAAAACGGCGTGGCAAAGCAAAAGTTCTGAATTTTGTACGCCAATTCGACTGATGATTCTATTCGCCTGAAACTTTATTTGATATTTTCTTTTGATATATTAGCCAATCAGATTCCTCCACATAAACTCAGTTCAAGAGATGTAAAATTTTGGGCCATTTTGTGCATGAGACCCATTCTTTATGCTGCAATTGAGTTTTGCTTATCGATTGATTATTAGGCTTTTATGCACTAAATGGGTGGTGTTTCTCTTGTTGGAGTAATTGAATAGTAGAATTTCAGCAAATTAGAACTAAGTATTCAAAAACCTCAAAAAAATTTCAAAAATCTACAAACAAGCAAATAAATTCAGGCTGTTAAAATTAATATCGACTGAATATAAGCTAAGCAGGTTCTATATAATAGGGTTTTATAGCATTACCAGATCAAAGAACCATTGAAGAAAAGCAGATTTTTGCAAAAAAACGCAATAGCGATTATTAGCTGAAGATTTAAAAAAATCACCAAAATTATTGAATCTGCTTATACTGAACATGCTTTATTTTTTTCTGATATTTTTGTTTTTTGTTCATTGTAAAAACCAATCAGCGAATACCAACTTCTACTAATTTTGATTGGTTGAAAGTTTTCCATTATTCGGTCCATTAATCTTGAGTTAAAACTAATGTGGTTGAATCTGCCTGACTACTTAGCCAATTAAGTTCAAACAATATTTTACGCCGCTTTAATGAAAATTTTAAGCAGATACAATTTTTCCAGAAACTTATAAAAACTATAATTTATAAGTTTTAGATTATCCAAACTTATGAAAATTAATCAGACTTTTTGTTTTGTCAAGTCATTTTATTGAACTGTTCTTGTCTGGGCAAGGTTTCACAAGTGACTCGAAGCTATTCTAATTATTTTTCAAAATTCCACCTTGTTGGGATTTTTGGCTGGACCTTTATCTGCTGGAATATTTGATCGGAATACCTGACTACATTGCTTGAATTTGATTAGCTGAAATTAGCAAATCAGATTCGATTGCATGAATTTCAGCTCTAGATAAAAAAAATTGCTTTCGAAATGTATTTTTCCATCAGGTCTTAAATACGGCCAACATTTGTCGTTCATATAATCCTTGTACTAACCGACATATGCTGACCGATGAAACTGCTACCAAATGTGACAAAATTGTTGGGAAACTTCTTCAAAATTAATTGATAAAAACATTTTAGAAAATGTTTCAAGTGCAAATCAGGTTAATTTTCAATTCGCACAGCAAACGCCTTTGGATCATAAACAATTATATTGTCGTTTTACAATCAGTATCTGTAAAATTATAAAACATTCGATTATAAAACAATAAAAGTGGATTTTAGTCCTAACATTTTTTTTGTCAATATAATACAATTTAGCAAACTAGGGTGGGGGAGTGCCGTCGAAAACAGGGGGATTGATATCATAGAAGTTTTTGCAAATCTTGCAAGATTTCTGCAGAACAATCAACTTTTTTTGTGTAAAGAAAATCATTTATTATCGATTATAAAGAATTTTTATTCCAAAAATAATACATTATAATGGACTATCTTGTCAAAAAGAATCGATTTCAGAACTAAAAACAGTGAATTACGATCGATTCTAATAGACTATAATGGATTATTTTTCTTTCAAATTTGAACGATAAAAACAAAATTTAATCGTGGTCTAAATTGTATTTTTTTAATGGAATATAATGAAACACTTTGTTTCAGAAGTTCATTATAATGGATGAAACTCCATGATTGCTCGATGAGAGATCTATTTGAGGTAAATTGCGCGCCGAAAGACTGCAATGCGCCGAAAATTCCCATTCTTCCATTGAAACAGTTCAGATAATCATTAACCCCAAATTCAACGCGACTCCTGCGTTGACGAACACGCCCTCCTCCCTATGCTTTTATAACTGTACTAGCACCTTAAGAAACCATATCGCAAAACCAAAGATGACGAAATTTAAACAAGTGCACTACACCAACTAACTAACGCTATACAGCACAAAGATTTGGGTTGTCGCAAGTACTTAATCGTTTTATTGTACGAAATTCTAATCGATGTCCTATTGTACACTATGACGAC
>NC_087070.1:43269502-43294484 GCF_963678635.1 Symsagittifera roscoffensis | reverse complement strand
TTTCCTTCAATAAATTTGAATCAAAGTAATTGTGAAATGTGGTTACAATTGCGCCGTGGTTGGATCGCAATTTAATTCTTCATTTGCATAAGGTAAAATAATTTTATCTACTATTTTTTTTGTGTCATCTTTTAATAAGATTTTGAAAATACCACATTTTTTGTGACAAAAGATGCTGAGGATGTTGTTGAGAGACTTGGTTTTGTGTATTCAAATTGGAATCATGATTTTTTGTTCAAAAAACAATTTGAACATAAGTTGCAAAAAATCTTCATCGTTAAACTGTCCCTTAAAATTGTGGATGTTGTAGTGAAAAAAACGCTTGATAGAATTTATTTTTAAGCAAAACAATAGTTAGTTTTTTATCTAAATGTGATTAAAGCATATCGTGAACTTTTCATTGATGGTGATATAACAAATGGTACTGGGATCAGTGAAGCGCTGATAATTTCTTGTGCATCAAATAAAAAATTAAGCAGGATTGTTTACATGGCAAGGAGTGAAATTGCTATTGACTTTTAAAAATTTTTCAGAAAAAGAAAGAACACATATAAATTGTATGGTGTGTTAGAATGCGATTGAAAGTTGGCTTTTAGTACCTTAACTAAGAAATTATGGCAAAGTTCTCATATCAAAGCGATAAAAATTCTAATTCTGAGTTCAAATTATAAAGATAAATTACACTTTTTATCGTTTTTTTTTGTGAAGTTTTGTGGTTTCAATTTCACCAATTTAGGGTAATTAACGAGCGAAAATGATTCGTGCTACTAACACATAAGCCGCGTAGCACAGTTGAAACGTCTTATAAATCGCTCCAAATTGAAATGAGGCGTGCTAGTTGGTCTGTTTAATACTTTGTTACATATGCATAGCGTGTGGTGGACGATTTTCAAAAAAAAAATAAAAATTTTTTCCATATTTTATAAAATTGATTTTTTTTTCAAACCGAACACCGCTGCATAGACATTTAGGAGCTTGCCGTTTGACATGAGGCTATCAGCACATTCGGAATTGAGTTTGTTTGATATATTTGCAAGTAATTTTCAAACTGATGCTTGCCTCATTAAAGTGAGTAAGTTTTTAAATTGCGCATGCCAGGAAGAGGTACGCATGCAGGTTGCTACACACTCAATAGGCATCTTCAGGGCGTCACCTTGATGCGAGCAGTCTTGCTAAAAATGTGATGAAAACATTTTGAAAGATTAAGTGAAAAATTTTAAGAAAATTGTCGATCGGCAATTACTGAATTAAGGTTTTACATTAAAAAGATTGAATGGTGTTATTTTTGATTTAGCGGATGTCGATTCTGCTGTTTTGTAAATTCATGACTAAAGTGTTATTTTGCTAAAAATATTTCGGCAAATTAAGTAGCAATGTGTGACTCCTTCTCATTCCTTTGGCTCAACGAGCGGTTTATTCGATTATTGGTATAAATAATCAGGGTAGATAAATTTTCTTATTTTAATTGGTCCAATAGTTTTTTGCTAGAAAAAATTGGCGTCGTTCTTGTGTGACAAGCATCGCTTTTAGTCGAAGAAAAGATTAGTTGGTAGTATTATCTTTTTTAAAAACTTTTTTTCGTAGTTCATCGGTCAAATGTACGTGTTTGTTGATTTTTTTTTGCCTAAAAAATATAAAGCGTAAGTTCTTTATATAAGAAACTTCTCATTTTGAATAAAGTACAAATTTTTCCCGTTAAATTTTCTTAGTAAGTAGTTTTAGGACGTTCAATTTTAAAATTGTGAACTCTGATTGGTTAGGAGCAGGGAGCAGGGTTGGAATAAAAGCGATTTACCTAAAAAAACTGATTTGAATAATTTTTTTTCGATTAAATTTTTAAATTTTCTTTGTTTGGTTTAAGAAGGAGAAGATCCGTTGAAAATGATAGAATAAAACTCGATTGCAGCTGGTAACCTGAGTTTAAAAAAAACAAGTTGCACGAGTTGAATTTTAAGACACTGCCTTTTTGGGGAAGTACAACAGTGCCGAAAATGAAAAGTTGTTCAACAGTGTCGAAAATGAAAAGTTGTTCAACAGTGCCGAAAAAGAAAATTTGTTCAACAGTGCCAAAAATGAAAAGTTGTTCAACAGTGCCGAAAATGAAAAATTGTTCAACAGTGCCGAAATTGAAAAGTTGTTCAACAGTGCCAAAAATTGACAATTTTTGGCACTGTTGAACATTAAATTCTTTTTCGGAACTGTTACACTTCGGCACTGTTGAAGGCCCCTCTTTTTTTCTTTATTTTAATTTAAAAATTTTCAACTGTGTCGTTAAATCGATTTATCCTTATAAAAAATTTATCTTTGTTAAAACTTTAATAACCGGTTAACCCCTCTATACCCTACGCAACTTGATTTAAATGTTGATGTTTTTTGTCATTTTAATTGTGAAAATTATCTGGATTAGTGTCATGACTACTATAATTTGATTAAACTCTTTCCAACTAGCTAAAGGTCCATGTAACCCGATGTTTATTTTTAAATAGTAGTTCCAAAAGTAACTTTGTGAGCTTTGATCCGGTAGAGATTTTACTCGCGCGAAATTTTTATTACTGCATTGAAAATTTTCAAAAAGCGTTTCAGGCAGCTGAAGATAAATAGGTTGAGTATTTATACTAATTTTAATCATCCTTGTAAATTGATAACCAGTTAATTTACATTAATTTTTGTTTGACTTGTATGCCGTTTCATTGATTTTCAAGTTTTTTAAAGTGTTTTCTTTAAACTGAAAATAAAATTTTGCAGTGTTATTAATCCTCTCAATGATTGATTTGAAATTCATATAAGCTGTATTCAAAATTTTGACGAGCTTCGTACTTCGAAGTTTTTTTGGAAGTATGGGTGCGAAATTTTTTTTTTGTATTTTTCTATTTCTTCTTGATGGGGTTGTCTTATGTTTTTTTTGTTATTTTTCGTGATTGTTTCATTTTGTTTTCCAGCGACTTTGTATCATCCTGATCATTATATCCCGATGCTGCTTTGTCTATAACAAAGAAATCCTGTAAAAAAAATACAGTTGTGTCAATTTGCTGAGTTATTTCTTCAAGTTATTAGATAATTTTTGTAATTTTTCTTCCCGATTCCATTGCATTGAGTTCCAATAAAAGTTTCAGCTGGTTTTCCAATTATTTCTATAGTTACTTGTCAATAAACGGTAAGTTTTTAATCATCTCATAAAGATGCGAAGTTGGGGAACAGTACGGTTGTTGTTCCGACTTTCGCTACAAAAGTAATAGAATATTTGTGCTCGGGGTGGGTTTTTTCTTCAGACAAACTTCGAATTCTTAACTAGCCATTTTTGACGGAAATTTTTCATCAGTCAAAAGGTTTTGTTGCCTGTTAATTTTGAAAAGATATTTTACATGTGATCATTTTTCGTAAAGTAATTGGGGTTGCAATTTTGGTCAATTTGGGACAATTTACGCGCGATATATTTTGCGCTTTTAACGCGTAAGCGAAGTATTAATCCGTCTTAAAAATCGTTCCAAAGTGGTTGAGGAAAGCTTATTTGCCATAACTGATTTGTTACTAGAAGCGAAATCTATCACTTTGTACTTTATATAGGTGGGGGAGACGATTTTGGTTTTAAAAAAATCAAATAAAAAATGGTTTATTTTATTACATTTAAATTTTTCATGACAATACAGCTCCACATACCTTAAAAAGCAGTCGGAACATTCAGAGTTTAACCCTGATACGAGCAGTCTTGTTTCTGTTTTAAATCGGAGTGCAGAGATAGATTGTTAGAATTTGGTTTTTGACATTGCAGTAGCTTTGTGTTCCGGCTTTGTTAACGAAAGTAACAGAATATTTGTGCTCAAGGTGATTTTTTTCTTCAGAGAAAACCATTTTTAACTAACTAACCATTTTGGTGCAACTTTTTAAATATTATTCAAAAAGTGTTGTTGCCCTTATTCGCGCTAAAATTATTGCCTATTTTGGGCTAGCTTAGAAACCAATGGTTAGTCTTACTGCGGCAGTTTTTTGAGATTTATACGTAAATAGGATTACTTTTATGTATTTTCACCAATCAATATCTAGTTTTTGCGACAACTCTATTGGTTCATCGCCGAACGTGGACACGTTAATTTTTGCCTCGTAAATGCATTGCAGGAGCATCTTCGTTTTATCATAACTTTTTTAAAATATGATCAATGATAGAGCTTGCTAAAAAGAAAAATCTCGGAGAATTCACCCGATTTTAAGTAAACTAGAAACACCAACTTCAACTTTTTGAGGCCAACCTTACAAAATGCTGCCCTCGAGGACAATTTCTTTTTTACTGTTTTGCTTCAACAACTTTGTTCCAGTGGTTTCAACTAAAAAATGATTTTCGAAGTTACAATTCGGGAAAGCCAAAATTGCAGATCGTGTGATGCTTGCTTTCGCAAAGGAAAAAATAACTTGGTAACATTTAATGAAACAGTATTTGAGTAGCAAAGAATACAAACCTTAATTGAACACTCCAAAAGGATACACAAACGATATTTGCTCAAAAAATGCTCATTGTTTGGCAAGGAAAACACTCTCACTTTTTTAAACAAAAAAGTTACTATTTTAATCAAGTGTTCCGTTTTCGTGTTTTTATTTTTCAGTTAAAAGAAGTACTCCGGAGAAAAGGAATTTAGGAGAAAAAAGAAAACTAGACCCCTCCGATGATCAGTATTAGGAGCTTTTTTCTTTCGGCGTAACATCAGTAATCTCTTTTTTTTGCGCAGATGGTATAAAAATAAGCAATACCGTATAATACACTCTTTACACTTGGTATTATCATACAAAACAAATCATAAACTTCGAAGGCAAAAGCTAAAAACAGAAAATGTTAAAAAATTACAAATGCAAGCTGATCACATATCAAGTTTTTTTTATCCGAAATGTAAGGAATAAGTGCGATAAAATCATCTCATTTTACCATCAAACCAGAAATGTGTTGTTCGTTGCACAATATAAATGAGTATACAAAAATAAATAAAACTGTTTTATGGAGCCGGAGTTCTCAGGTACAACTGCACGTAGCCATATAGATATCAGTGTCTAAAGTTTTTCAAGAACAACAAAATTTAATGTTGCAAATAATTTACAGAAAACGAGAACTAGTAGGGTTGAAGTGACGATTAAGCAACTTCTTCAATTTACCAACTGCACAAAAGCGATGTTCTATTACACAGTTCTTAATAAAAATCATATGAAACGAAAACTTGTGAGCATCAGGTTGTCAATCAGGTTGTCTCGTTAGAGTAAAGCTTTCTTAGATATTGCAGTATCAATCTAAGGAATTGGGTAGTCTTGTCAAACAAATCAGAGACTCTTAACTGGGGTCTGGTGCAAACATCTGTTAGGTCAAACATCCGCTATGTCAAACATCCGAACTTATATAATAATTACGTAATAAATTGACGTAAGCATTTAAAAAAAAAGACAGAGACCGTTTAACAGCTTGCAAAATAGCATGCAAATGAGTTCTAAAATAACTGAGGGATTTTGTTAATTATCCCCCTATGGTACCTTGTAACGAATATTCCCCCCCCCCCCCCCCCTATAAAGAAAGAATTGAACAGTTAAGCTAATGCGAATTTGTACCTTGTTAACTGTTCCCCCCTCCCTATTGCAAAAGGGGGGATAGTTAACAAGATCTTAATTGCGTACTAATACGTTGAATTCCTACAATTTTCCACATTGCGTCTCAAATTTCTCAAAATTTGCTCAAAAGTTTATCAAAGAGACAAAAACCATAGTTTACTCAAAACTAGAGTAATCAAAGATTTCCTATTGTTGCATTTACAATGTATTAGAAACAATTTGAATTGTACAAAAGTTTTCTTATACAAATTATATACTGAAAACATTAAACTTTTCAACTTTGGCGAAAATTTTCAAAAATGACTATCATCAAAATTTAAGTTTTCAAAGTATCAGACATTAATCAAGGCATACATAAACATGCCATACAAAAGAAATAAAAGTTTTGAGCGTTTTTGAAAAAAAATTTCTCAGAGAAACGGAAAGAAGTCATTTTGTTTGGAAAATGTTTGCTCGAGTACAAAATTCGATTTGCGGTTGAAAAAAAATTGAGGCAAAAATTTTTTTTTTGGGGGGGGGGGGCATTTCAAAATTACTTAGAAAATTTTTTGTTGTCGCCATCAAAAAAAATGCTAGTCATACAATTTCCATATCTGGAAATTATATGATTAGCATTTTTTGACAAAAAGTTTTTCTTCTCTTAGGACGATACACCGACTTTTATGCCAAAGCAAGAAGAAAATTCGATTACACCATTTTAGCACAATGTTTGAAATTTGCTTGACTAATATTTTTTCATAGACTTAGTTTATAGAATTGTATGACAAGCATTTTTGGTCTATTGAGGTCGACCCGGGATTTTAAGTATGTTGCGCTTTATTACTAAACGTCAAAAATCTTTTTTGGACCCAGTACTACCTTTATGAGCAAACCAAAAGAACTCAGCAAAAACTTTATAAAATTAGTATCAAGACTCATAAGAGTCTCATGTTATTGACAAAAACTCATATTGGTTCAGTGTTTGGCAAATTTGCAGTGGTTTGTAATTAAAAATATGCTAAAACAGCATCTTGTAGTTCTTAAGCAGGGGCATAACAGCGGTTTGCCGTGAGAAGCTGTACAACTCGTATCTTGGTCCTTTCTCTCGTGGATAAATGGTCTTAACTTAACTTAATCTTTTAAGCGAACAATAGAAATAGGATGTTTGCCCTACTTATAAAAATATCGGATGTTTGCCCTAGTTAAGCTGGTTTTCGCATTCGGTTTAAGATGTTTGCAGCTCGTTAAGATGTTTGCATTTAGTTTTTCGGATGCTTGACATATCAGATGTTTGCACGGTACCCCTTAACTGTGCAATAGGGATCTGTGTGCAATAAGGTTTTGGTAAATTTTTGATTGTTTGTTGTTTTGAGTCTTTTCTGACATTATTTTTTTTGTTGAAAACATATTTTTCATTATTAATTGTTTTGATTTACATAACTTATACATTTTTATTTTCAATCAAAACAGTTTTGGTGTATTTTTAGAGTCAACTCAGCTGAAATAGTTCAAAGAATATTTTTTCAAAATGGGGTAGCCTGGAATAAATATGTGCTGGATTCTAAATATAATTTAGCTAATGTTACAACCTAAGACAAAATTCAAATTTTGAACGTTTTGTTATCTTTCAGCTGCTTGGACGTGCAAATGAATGGACCAATTTACCCATCTCCCAATCAATCCATGCAAAAATACAACACAAACGACGGAATCAACAAAACTTCTGACTATTATTCTGTCGCCCCCAGCCGGTCAAATGGCACAGCATGCAAAAGCATGCTCGAAATGGCAACGCTCCAGAAAACGAATTCTACCTCTACCGATTCTAACATAGAAGCTACGAGGCACCAAATATCGCCTAGTAATGTTAGTAATCTGAAGGTGCAAAGTCCTAAACTAAAACCACACGGAAGACGAAACAGTTTTATCCCTCGTTTTTCCAACTTCGAACATAGGAAAGACACCCAAGATGAAGAGCAGTTCTTATGCGTCGACGATTCAGATCCGAATAGATTCGATCACGATTTGGACAGAAACCGAGACGATAACTCGAGATCGGCACGGGCGGGGAGAAACTCGGGCAGGCGTAACGGAGACGGGGGAGGGGGGAAGCAGAGTAAATACCCCGAGTTTAGCTTTAGAGTGGAAAACAGTGACGGGGGTACCTCGCCCCCTCTCGAGAACGAAGTGTCGACAACAGACGAAGCTTGCTACCTCAAATCTTCTCATGGTCAAAAAGGTACGTGTACTGGAGACTGTTTAACTGGTTAAGGAAATTATGTTAGAGAACACTATTATGTATGGTACTTATGTAACATGATCAAGGTCAACGTTATAGACAGCTTTGGAATTGCGGATCGCCGGTGGCGAACGTGTCCTTTGAGAATTGAAACTCTAAATTTCTTAACTGTTTTATCAAGTCCTACTTATTAGTATACGGACGTTAGAAGTATTTCCACGTGACGCAGTCAGCTACCGAATCAAGCTACGGTGGGCTAGGTGTATTTTGGCATGGAGTATCTCAGGAACCGCCGGTATTTCAGGAAATCGATATCGGTTTTTTATAAGATGTTAGTACCGGGCCAGAAAACGTGTATCCGACATCGGAAGACCCGGCGGGTACGAAAGATGCACAGACGCGAGCTGACAGAGAAGCTGGTAATGCAGAAGCAATAATAGTCTGGAGAGGAAGAAACTCGTCGCTCGGATGGAGAGAAACGATTCTTTCGCGGAAGCACGAGAGGAGAGGCAAGCAAGCGACTAAAGTCGAAGATGTCATTATCGTTGGGGAAGCAGGGGCAACGATACTTCCATCAGAAATATCCCAATAGCAAAATTATGGATATTAACTTTGCCGAGTTTTAGATTTTCAACAGATGCGTTCTTTCGGGAACCAAATGTTACCAACAGTAGGTTCATCCTGCGTGGACGTAAGCAGCGAAATAATGGTGTAGCAGTGTTTTAGAGCTCTTTGTGACCTAGCCAAAGGCTGGGATTTTGGCCTCAAGGACGAGTCGATCGCGGGAGAGATATTGTACAAACGGGTGAGTGGTGGCGTCTCAAAGTTCGGACGAAACAAGTTTCACCAAGGGAGACAGATACCAACGGAAAAAACCCACAAGGTTACATCAAAAGAAAACCAGTGAATGACATAAAGGGGCGAATACCAGACAAATGTCATAATTGTGGTAATTGGTTGAAGCCAAACCATAAGGAGAATTATCCAGAAAAGAATATAATTTGTAACAATTGTAGTGGAAGAGGTAATTTTGCAAAGTATTACAGGAGGGCTATGGTTAACCAAACTGACAATTCATATGACTTCAAACAATTCGATACAAAAATGCAAAAAGATGACGAAGAATTTGGAGTACTTGTCATACGGACAGTGTGGGATCAGGCCGGAAAAGAAAACCGAAAGTGGTTGGGAGAGATATGCCGAAAGATTTTCAGCGGGTGATGGATCCCATGTTGGGCTATTTGTCGGAGGTGCATGTCTTTCTTGATGATATCTTGATTTGCAACCCGATGGTATTTAGAAAACCATTGGCGGGAAATTGGAATCTTTCTAAACGTATTAAACGATAATAATGCTGCGTTAAAATGGGGTAAGTGTATTTTCTTTGTCAAAGAAATAGAGTGGCTGGGGTTTTATCTGTCCAAAAGGGTTACAATTGCAGTAGAATTGAAGCTCGAAACAATCGTTAACATGAAAAAAAAACAAAAAAAATTACCAATATTCGCTCAATAATTGGGTCGTTAGATCAATTTATCCGATTTATTTTTAATTTAGTTGCGACAACGAAACCATTTCGAAACTAAATGAAGAAACACTCAAGGTTCGAATGGGGTTCTGATCATGAAAAGTTTTCGTGAAAATGAAATCAACAGTCGGTCTTTTTGTCCAACAACACTATTTCGATCGTGAAAAACAAACAAGAGTAAATTGCGACGCTTCAAAACAAGGGTTGGATGCCTCCTAGGAGCAAATCCTCAAATCCATACCAAGGGCTGGGAATATGTATCCTATGCTTACAGATTCTTGAATGAGGTGGTGCTAAATTACAGCATTAACGATTTAGAATTATTATCGCTCGTTTAGGCTGTGACTCATTATCAAAAGTACATATTTGGGGCTCTGTTCACGATTTTTCGAGATCATAAGGCGCTACTATCATGCTTTCTAGTGGACAATAATACTAATTTATTACAAACGCGGAGAGTGTGGTGGGTCGATCGCTTGTTGCTTTTTGATTACGAAATAGAACTTGTTTCTGGGAAAAAATATGGGATTAATTGACTATTTATCCAGGCAACCCGTTGAGTACGCTCCCAATAGTGTCGGAGTTGGATAATCTTTTTGTTGAGACACAGATCGATAGTATGTACAGGCTTTTACAACCTTCGGCGTTTAGTATCACTGGAACGCGCAGCCAGAATATTGAAGTAATGTGTAAAACGAAATCGGAACGAGAATTACGTCATCGAAAGGAATGTGCAGCAAAGAAACTGATCGACGCATTTCACAACTATCATTCAATCAAAGTGTGTACATCGAATCACTTGCGTATAGAGCATTGCTCACTTTGTGAGTTACCAAATCCATTGGCAGTAAGTGACATGAGTAGGGAGTTAAAAAAACGGAGAAAAGGACGGGTAGGAGATCCGAAAGTTACCGTCGATCAGTCGCATCACATCGACAGCCAATGGCTGATACCGGTGTTATCTTGCCGGCTATGTATGAAGTATCTTATTTGGTTGGCCTGAATTTTTGATGCAGATTTTATCGCATTTCTTAAAAGGCTGATGAAACTGTCAATTCTATTGTCGAAGCTTTATCTGCAAAAAATTACGATCAAATAAAAAACTCAGGTCATTTTTTAAACAATTACCTGAAAAAATTCCATACGTCGCATGGAATTTTCTTACGCGAAGATAGAATCGTTATGCCGCCTCAGTTTTGAGCAACAATTTTGATGCGGCTGCACGAGGGGCATACGGGCATGTTCAAGATTCTGGTGGCCACATATGAATCGCCAAAATCAACTAACGGCGGCCAATTGCATGGAGTGTGTAAAATTTGGTGAGAAATTGAAGTCGGTCATTCCGGAGGGGGACGTTACTAAGTTTAATTTCTTAGGAGAACCTAATCAAGAATTGCAGTTGATTTTTTTACGTCCGCTACCTACGGTATGAGGTACTAAACAGTACTTGTTCAATTGCATCGATAGATGTTCAAATTTTCCTCCGATACAGATCACTAAGAGAACAAGAGCTACCGTGATTGAAGAACTTCTTGTAAACTATATTGAAGTTCATGGATCCCAAGAGCAATTGGTACAGACCGAGGGTAGGGGTTCATTGCAAAATCAATACGTGAACATTGTACCACTAAAAACAGTTAGTTAATATTTGATCCGGTAGGTCGGCATCGTGTCATAGCATACTCGTTTCAGAATACACGGACGGCGCTTAGGCCAGCACTAAATGAGAGTTAATTCATATTTAGAACAGCAATCCATGAATCAATTGGATGTTTTCCTTTTGAGGCTCATTTTGGCCATAAAGCAAATACGGTCTGGCATATGGTCGCCAAAATGCTTCGATAGGTAACTTATCTTGGAAATGTTTTGTATTATCTAGGTCGCAAGAAGAAGATATTTCTAGCGCTAGTTTTGTAGGAATACACGAGTCCGGATGATGACACCACCATGGACATGTACAAACGGTAGAGCATACGCTGGCGGAATAGGGGACAGAAGACCGTCAAAATTTCTGGGATAACGTTTCCTTGCAAGTGCGGTCACAACGGAAACTCAAGGGATCAAGGCGGCGACGACCAAGGTTACTTCGGTTGAGAACCTTTATGTACTACTGAAAGCGACCTCAGGCGTTTTCGACAGACATTAGCGAAGGGTAAGACTGTCAGCAGACCACGCGGGGGAGCTAAAATGACGGAACGGGCACCACCTAAGAAAAGGTTGCGTAGCCCGATAAAGAGTCCAAGTCCGAAGAATAATGTTGCCGGAGACGCTTATTTTGATAGAGAGATGTGTCATTTTACTGGGGCGACGATAACCTCCAAGATGACATTACTGGCCTTGACGAGAACGTGTAGGGGCACTTCGTGGATGTGCTTGACGATTTGCGTTGGATTGTAACGCACACCAACGGTATACCAACAGTTGTCGATGCCCATGGTAACAACGTGGACGGATTCCGAATTCAAGCGTTATACCAGGGACTGGAGGCACGCACAGAAATAGTCGGATGAATTCGGCGCTTGGACAACTTGTTGATGTAGCACAGACGGAAATTCAGTGGACGAGGGAGGCCATCAGTAAAGCAGGGCACGCATTATTAGACAAGTTGGTGGCCGTGAACAAATGATTTCTGGCAAAGCAGATATCAGTAGTAACTCCTGCGGCGCAATGGCCACTGACGATTTGGATTTTGCGGTTGAAATATTGGACATTAGTATGACCGGGAGGAGCAGCGGCAGATATCGGAAGAGTCGAAAAATTTGTGCCAACTTATGACGCCAACGAGTGGCCGACCCGAGAGGAGAAAAAGGGTCGATAGGATTTCAAAACTTTAGCTCATTTATCTGTGAATTTATCAATGACTGATTAAATACTTAGTGGAGTAACCTTATGTTTTTTACGATGTTCTTGGTTTTAATGAATGGGGAGGGGGAGTGTAGTGGAGACTGTTTAACTGGTAATGTAATTTATGTTAGAGAACACTATTATGTATGGTACTCATGTAACATCGTCAAGGTCAATTATAGAAAGCGTTGGAACTGCGGATCGCTGGTGGCGAACGTGTCCTTTGAGAATTGAAACGTTTTTTTTCTAAACTGTTTTATTAAGTTCTACTTATTATTACACGGACGTTAGAAACACTTCGACAGTACGCACAGGTTTCCAAAGTTGTTGATATTTTTTTTTTACAAAACTACCATAGTCTTTAAGAATTCAATCAATTGTTAACGAATCGTTCTTGAAAAATTTCAGCTTTTTTCAAAAAACGAAACTATATGGGAAGATATCAAAACACGGTTCAGAAAGTATTCAAAAATAATCGCAATTTCCCAAAAAGTTATATTTTGTGACATTAAAAACAACTTAAAGATAGCAGAAACAATTGAATCGCTAGAAAACTGTATGTCTAAAATACCACGCCGTCCAGTTAATAATGAATCAAGACATATCGGGGCGAAATTATGGTGGGGAGGTGTAGGCGCTTACCCTCAGGGAATCCACCCCCTCGCCACCCAAAAATTCCCCCCTGGTACTATTTTACGATGTCCATTTTTGTAAGGCGCCCTCTAATATATTCTAATTTTGAGGAGATAAAGAGACCGCTCCATAAGAACGCTACTTTTTGGTCAGAACCTTCCAAATTTTTCCATAAAAAACGCGTTTTTTTCTTGTTTTTCAAAAATTTATATCAAACGGAGAAAAATTTGCCAAAAACAGGGCTGTTATGGTGCCGGAAAATCATTGAAGATCTTAGATTCACCCCTCAAGACTATGTGCTTTTATATGGCTTTTCTTAGGCGTTGAGACTACCCTATACACACTATGCTGTTTTTCAGGGTTCAAAGATTTCAATCGGAGATTGGAAGTTGACAAAAAAGAGTCCATTCAACCCAATTGACAAGTGAAAACTTCAAACTCTCAATTCTTACAATTCATGCATTTTGAATTCACATCCGATTGATCTTAAAATAAAACTGAATCATATTAAGCTGCAGGGCCGATTTGTTTGTACCACTTAACCGAGAATCTTTTAGATTACAAATATTTAGTTTTGCAAATTACAATTGATTCACTTTCCTAATGTAACTTTGATGGTGCTGCTTTTGTTTTTGTCAGATTATATTGAATTTATATCGGATGTTTTAAATTTCAAAAAAGTGTGAGTAAAAAAATAGCCAGTAGCTTTTTTTCAAATTGAAATCAACATTTTTCTAGTGAAAATTTTCTATAGTAGAAGCGTGCTCCACAAATGTTAAGGTTTTCAACCTCAATTCTTGTCATTAACATTTTTTTCAAGGGTTACTTCTGGCCGAACAAAAAATCTTTGAAACAGAATTACTATCAATTTGAATAAAAAGGTGCACTTATAAAACGAGTATCCCTAAAATAAAACTCTTCAAGCGCAGACATTGAATCTCTTGTTTTTGTAAGATCTGGCATATGCCATGAATCAGCCGATATAGAAGCTAGCCTAAAGCAAAGCCGTGTTAGAAAAAAAAACTCGTCGAATCCTTGTAACCCGGGTCAATATGTTCACAAAATTTATGTTTCGAACATTTCACGGGGTGAATGGAAGAAACCATAGTGTGAGAGGGGGGGGGGGGTGTTTTACCTGCTGATTTTGACTAATTAAAGGATAATTCTTTGGATTTCAAGCTCGACTAAAGTTCAAACTTTCGAAGGACCAATTAATCGTGCTCGGGTTGGGTTTTTCTCCAAACTAGTTTCAATTTTAACAGTTTTTTTTTCGACGGGATTTTTCTACATGTCCTGAATATAAGAAAATGTATTTCATTTTTGACAGTTTTTTGCAAAATTATGGTCGATTTGGTATAATTTACGCGCGGTATAAATCGAGCTGTTAACGAGTAAGCGGCAATTTAGTCCGGCTCAGAAATCATTCCAACTGAAATTGAGGCATGATAGTTTTTCTAAATACTATATTACTGAATGTTAAATATGACTCTGTAATTTATAAAGGAGTATATATATTTTGAAAAATTTATCTTTTTTGCCTACATTCATTCATTGATGTTAAAAGATGGCCGGAACATTTAAAGCTTCGCCCATCTTTCCTACTTTCAAAGACAATAAGGGAAAATATGTGCTCGCGGTGATTCTTACTCCAGACAATATTTGAATTTTTAGCAGGCCATTTTCGATAAAAAATTTATTATGTCATTCGAAAAGTATTGTTGTGCTGAACCTAAATTAAAAAGTAATGGGGTTTTGAAAATTGCTAATTTGTTCAATTTTGGATAATTAACGCGCGATGGTTTTCGTTCTTATAACACGCGTAAGCGGCGGATTAATGCGTTGTAATTTAAATTACAACACATTAATCAAGGCATTTTGGTAGTTTTATTAGTATACAAGACACTAAACACATCTCTTTGTAGTTTACATTAGCGTGTGGGCAGATAAAATATAATAACAATTATTTTGCAGAGAGATGTAGCCCGTGTAATGAATAGTTCCAAATTGAGTTGAGGTTAGCCATTTAGTCTATTTAAAACTTGATTGTTTCCGAAATATGAAATTTTTGCTTTACATAGCGTGTGAAGGTGATTTTCAAGCAAAAATAAAAAAAACTTGCAAGTATTTTTTTATTTGAATTTTCAATTATTTAAAGTAAACACAACGCAGAACACGATAGAGTGAAAAATTCAAATCAATTTCAAAGGAACTGCAAACAATTTAGGCTAAACTGTTTAGAACTAGCTTTTATTTAGCCTAAAAAAATTAAATGAACAAGCGTTCTACGAGAAAATTGTCCCAAAAATGCAGGGTCTTATGCACTAAACCGCCCAAAAATTTTTTTTTTGTATCTGAAGCTGAAATTTGCACAATCTGATTTGCACAATCAGAAATCCCGACCAAAAATTTTAGCAGATAAAAATATTAGCCGAAAAAATAAACGAAGTTTACTTAAGTAAAAAAAAATCAAGTTAATTTCGAGTCACTAAAACAGCGTGGCAAAACAAAAATTCTGAATTTTGTACGCCAATTCGACTGATAATTCTATTCGCCTGAAACTTTATTTGATATTTTCTTTTGATATATTAGCCAATCAGATTCCTCCACATAAATTCAGTTCAAGAGATGTAAAATTGTGGGCCGTTTTGTGCATGAGACCCATTCTTTATGCTGCAATTGAGTTTTGCAGCACAATTGTTCTTCGATTGATTATTAGGCTTTTATGCACTAAATGGGTGGTGTTTCTCTTGTTGAGTAATTGAATATTGGAATTTCAGCAAATCAGAACTAAGTATTCAAAAACCTCAAAAAAATTTCAAAAATCTACAAACAAGCAAATAAATTTAGGCTGTTAAAATTAATATCGATCGAATATAAGCTAAGCAGGTTCTATATAATAGGTTTTAAAGCATTACCAGATCAAAGAAACATTAGAAAAAAGCAGATTTTTGCACACAAAAAAAACGCAATAGCGATTATAAAGATTTAAAAAAAAACACCAAAATTATTGAATCTGCTTTTACTGAGCATGCTTTATTTTTTTCTGATATTTTTGTTTTCTGTTCATTGTAAAAACCAATCAGCGAATAGCAACTTCTACTAATTTTGATTGGTTGAAAGTTTTCCATTATTCGGGCCATTAATCTTGAGTTAAAACTAATGTGGTTGAATCTGCTTGACTACTAAGCCAATTAAGTTCAAACAATGTTTTACGCCCCTTTAATGAAAATTTTAAGCAGATACAATTTTTATCGAAACTTGTAAAAACTATAACTTAAAAGTTTTAGATTATCCAAACTTATAAAAACTAATCAGACTAAGTCATTTTATTGAACTGAACTTGTCTGGGCAAGGTTTCAGAAGTGACTCGAAGCTATTCTAGTTAACTTTCAAAATTCCACCTTGTTGGGATTTTCGGCTAGACCTTTATCTGCTGGAACTTTTTATTGGAATACCTGACCACATTGCTTGTATTTGTTTAGCTAAAATTAGCAAATCAGATTCAAATGTATGAATTTCAGGTTTAGATAAAAAAATTGCTTTGGAAAAACATTTTTCCATCAGGTCTTAATAACGGCCGACATTTGTTGTACATATAATACTTGTACTAACCGACATATACTGACCGATATAACTGCTTTCAACTGAGGCAAATTTTTTGGGAAAAATCTTCATAATTAATTGATAAAATTTTTTAAGAAAAAGTTTCAAGTGCAAATCAGGTTAATTTTCAATTCGCACAGCAAACGCCTATGGATCATAAACAATTATATTGTCATTTTACCGTCAGTATCTGTGAAATTATAAAAAAATCGATAATAAAACAATAAAATTGGATTTTAGTCCTAACATTTTTTATGTCAATATAATACAATTTGGCAAACTAGTGTAGGGGAGTGCCATCGAAAACAGGGGGATTGATATCATAGAAAATTTTGCAAATCTTGCAAGATTTCTGCAGAACAATCAAATTTTTTTTGTAAAAAGAAAATCGTTTGTTATCGATTATTAAGAATTTTTATTCCAAAAATAATACATTATAATGGACTATATTGTCAACAATAATCGATTTCAGAATCTTAAGACCATTCATCCACGGGGGAAAGGACCAACACAAGAGCTGTACAGCTCATCACGGCGAACCGCTGTTGTGCCCCTGTTTAAGAACTACATGCAATTTTTTTGGATAATTTTCTGGGCTGGGTAATGTTGCTTCACCCTCAAGCAACGAGCACGGATCATGGTGGGCCTCGAACATCCGACCTTTCGATTGAGAGGCGGAGACGTAACCACTTCACCATCGCTCCCCTTAACTAGTGAGTTAAGATCGATTCTAATAGACTTAAGTGAATTATTTTTCTTTCAAATTTGAACGATGATAAAAACAAAATTTAATCGTGGTCTAAATTGTATTTTTTTAATGGAATATAATGAAACACTTTGTTTCAGAAGTTCATTATAATGGAGAAACTCCATGGTTGCTCGTTGCGGGATCTATTTGAGGTAAATTGCGCGCCGAAAGACAGCAATGGTTGGTCAAAACTTTCCAAAAAGTTCCTAAAATGTCTTTTTTGCCTGTTTTCTTAAAATTTTGTTGTCTTTATAGTGATTTGGAAGAGCTCCGAAAGACAAACTGGTCGATTTTAATAAACTTTGACGAAATTCTCACGAAGAAACTCTAGATCCACCTCTGATGTCGTCTATTGACTCAGGCTTAGTTTTCTAGATTCAAGCAGACTATTTGATTGCCTCAGTAAAAAAAATTGAACAAAATTCTAACACTACGAGGCCAAACTGTGTCGTTAGTGAATTTTCAACGTTAGTGAATCTCGGGTTTCCTTTGATTTTTTCAAAAACAGTTTACCATATTTAAAGACTTGTCTCTGAATTCCAGTGACGTTCACACACCAAAAAATGCGCCCATCTACTGCACAGTTTGGTGTCGTACTGAAGACTTAAGCTACAAGTTGAGAAGCGGTACTGCATCTAGCCCCGGTTCTGGAGCGGTGACTGTTGGCTCTTCCTTGCTATTGTTATACCCACGGATTCTGTGTATATCGGTTAGATATGATTTGAGACATACTGTGTAATAGAAATAGGAAACCAAAAGATTTTGTTATCAACTTAAATTCAACCGGTAAAGTTATGTCTGATTCGAATCTGACCTAGAAATCATGAGAGCGACAGAGACTCATAAATAACTATTGAAAATGGTGTTAGGTTTAATAGATACTTAATTTAGATCAGATATCTATATGATTACGTTTACATAAGTAGGTATGGTTAAAGGTTAGAACTATAAACAATCTATGTAACTGTTTTAGCTATACTGAGTTCTAATGGATATCCACTATATCCGTACGGATAACATTCCCCCTTCTTTTTTCTATATGATGATCACATCATATATTCTCCTGTTTTTCATCATCATCCTCGTTCGGTGGAGGTGAGGTCTCGGGGGCGTTCGTTGCAGATGAGGTCTGTGGTGTTTGTTGTGTGTCCGTTTCGCTGCTTTTCGCCGCCTTCGTGTGTTTTATAAGGTATTTAGGGCGATCTTGTCTCTCGCATTCTCTTTGAAATTTCGTAAAGTTTTTTGTTGGCGATATGGATTTGAGAATCTTCATTGCGTCATTAAAACTTTCAATGAGCGATTTGTCTGGTGAGTAGGAAGTTTCAGCTGGTCTGTCAATCACGTAACGTGAACTAATTGCTCTTTGATTCGGGCTTTGTGGTGAAGCGGGTTGTGTTGATGTATTTATCGCCGTAACTAACTTATCACCCGGAATATTCTGTGGTGAATTTGAGTGTGTGGTCGTTTTTGTCGGTGTGCACAGTGTATCTTCTGGATCCGCTGTGTCCCGTATGGAACTGAAATGACCACCTGTCCCGTCATTGGTTTCTTTGACTCTTAATTGTTCTGGCGTTTCGTCAGTTGTGTTGATTTCGATGCATTTGATATCTCTCGACGATTCGTGAGTCGTGCCTGCTGCCTGAACGATTGGTTCGGCATTTTGAGTTTGCGGATGCTGCATCGTTATGTGACAAACCTCATTGTCCGCAGTGGTATCATTGGCAATCGTGTTGATCGGAATTGCATTTCCAATTTTATTTGCAAGCGCGCTTGTTTTAGTCCTTGTGGATCTACGGCTTGGTAGGTTTTCCTGTGGCGGCGTGTTTTTCCAGTCAATCGTTTTGGCTGGGGGCATGTGTGGCGATTGTGTATGATATCGAGATCGACGTTTCACATTCAAATTCAATATGTGTGTTGTCTCTGCGTAATTTCTCTGGGCTGCCCTTTCCTTTGCGACTTGGAGACTTGAGGCTTTTACTAGCCGTTGGTAGGTTTCTTGGACCTTGAGGTTGTCTTTTCGACGTTGCTGGTGTCGCTTTATGGATACGATGTTGTCCTGGCGCCTTTCGGTTCATCGTTTGCCGGATTAGTTCCTCAATGTTTTTAGGTGGCTTTCGTTTGGTGCTTACAGATGTCGATGATTTTTTCGCCGTGTTCTGCTGTTCCTTGGGTAACTGCTTTTGGATTTTTGAATCAGTTGGTTTTGTTTGTTTAACTCCTGCGTCTGAAATACGGGGTTTAGCTCTTGGTAAATGTTTGTATGCTACAAAGTCTTTTAGCTGCGCCGGTCTTCATTTTCCGTAAATTCGAGGATCCGGTACAAAAGCTAGACCGTCGTGTCTTATTTCTCTCGGTTGTTTTCCTTCTTCCCAAACCCACGCAGTGTGCGGGGAGTAATTAATGATTGACCCGTTTTCTATTATTTTAAAATGTGCACCGAATACCCCAGAATTTTTTGTTTTACGTGCTATTGTACCCAAATTTCTTGCCACTTGTTCCATACGTTTACCCAATTTTGGGTCTACGGTGTTCTGGGGCCCTTTAAAACGATCTTTTAGGAAAACCAGAGGGGCCCTTTCTAGCCTTTGTTTTTCTTGTTGTGTAAGCCAACGAATTGGTTTTCTTGTTCTAATGTTCGCTATATCACGTTGCGGGTTATCGGCGAGAAAAGATCGTTTAACTTTTTGTAAGTCATAGGGTATGTTATTAAGTGGAAGATGCGCACCTATTGGGAGTTTTTGCAACAGGGCCCGATCGAACTCCTCGTCCTCGTCAGTGTCCGAAAGTGTCACCTGATTCTTCTTCTGGGTCTCTGTATGACTAGTGGAAGAGTGTTTGCTGGTCCCGGTGTCTTAATTCGAACCGCCTGTGTTGATGGTCCCGCTCGTTCAAAGGATGGCACGGGAAGGTAGTTACTTTTATACACTACACTCAGTTCGTCCTGACTGTTAATGTCCCATTCCAAATTGCTTCGGGTGTGAGGGCAGATTTTGTGAGTATCTTTTCAACTAAACACGAAAGCTTTGTGTTTTCCCAAGAGAGATTAGAGATTTTGGGTGTTTTGCAGTTATTACTTAAGGTGGTGTTTGGTTTACGCCCGTAGTGTGCCTCAAACGGCGTAATTTTTGTTGTCGCGTGTGGGGTAATACGCAGTGTCTTGATTAACTCTGCTGCGTCTGACGCTAGTTTATACGGTGCATTATTTTTATCTATGTTCATAATAGAGAGGCGAGTTTTTAAAGTTCTGATGAGTCTTTCTACCATGCCCATTGAGCGATGAATTTGAACTGGAGCAAATATCAGTTTAATGTTTTTGCTTTTACAATAGATCATAAATTTTTTAGCCCGAAAACCTTGTGCTTGGTCACACCGGATATTTCTTGGTACGCCGTGATTTACAATATGCGTTTGCATAAATTTAATGATCGTGTCTGCTTTGTTATTTGCTACCGCTTTTGCTGATGAGAATCTCGAGAATCGATCTACCCCAACTAGAATGTGCACGTCTTCATTGTTTTCATCCGGTAAAGGTCCGGCAAAATCCAATTGGATTTCCTCATTCGGTTCGACTACTGCGTCTAGGCTAGTGAAGTGTTTTCTCCGGATTTTACCCGAAGGTTCTTACCTTTGGCGCGACATTCCTTGCAATTTTGCGCTGCTGTAACTATAGCTCTATGGAGATATGGATACCATATGTGCTTGGCAGCTTCTAGCATGCCACCTTGTCCCAGATGAGTTAAGTGGATCGAGTCTAGGATGATTTGCTTTAACTGCTTGGGAATTACTACTCTGTCATCGTAGAGTAAGACGTTGTTACAGACGGACAATCGGTCGCGCACATTGTAAAAATATGGTCCGTAGCAGGCTTTGATCTGATCCCACTTTTGTTGGCGTACCATATTAATGAGGGGTTGAAGATTGCAATCACGTTTCGTGACCGCCGCAAGAAAATCTACGTCGAGTGCTTTTCGGAGATTTTTCCCAAATAGCGGTACGTCTTCTTCATCCATAGTGATGGCTTGACATGCTGCCGGGTTGTCTGGGTTCTGTTTCGCATAACTGGTCTGAAATTTTGTTAAAAGTAAACCTGTCGTCCGGCGGGATCACTTGGTGCATTACATTGCTGAATGAGAGGGTTGTAGAGGGTTTTTCCTCGAGAATCTCGGTAAATGATGCAAAGTTGGTTGGCGGAATGGTTACTGTCGTTTGCTGTCCGCTGTGACATTTTCGTAAAATTCGTTTGAACGGGGGTAGCGCCATTCCTGTTTGCAATTGTCGGTTCACCTTGGTGTAAAAGGGAATGCTGGATTGTGTGACTAAGTAAGGCTGATAAGAATGATGTCGATAGAAAGTTTTTTCGTTTTGATTTTTGTTTAATGTGGATTGATTCGAAATTTCTGAATTAGAGAGAGAATGACCGTTTTTCGGAAGTGGACTATTAACAGTGAATTCTGTTAAATTTGCGTGCGAATCTGAACGAGGTAAGTTTTCGTTCACGTCGAGCTGTAACGTGCGTTGAACTCCGTGTGGCTTTTCGATCATCTCAATGTTAGCTATAGTACTGTCTTGAAATTCAAGGCAAGAAAAGAAATCATCAATAAGTGCAACTACAAAATGTTCGTCTCAATACGCAGGAGGTTGTGGTTTCCCCACCGGGTGATGCGAAATATAATCGATTAAGCCCATTTTGCTGCCGGAAAGGTGTTTTATATCAAAATCAAATGGGAGGAGACGGTCAATCCATCTAGTTAGGCGACTTTGATATGTTTTATTACTTTTATTGCTGTTTAGGGCACTAACCAAAGCTTGGTGGTCAGTAACTAATGTAAAGCGGCGGCCATACAGATAATATTTAAGATGATCAATGTCCCATACCGCAGCTAGAAGTTCCAACTCGTTTACTGAATATTTAGTTTCGCACTTATTTAAAAATCTGGAGGCATATGCCACCGTAGCGCATCCATCTGGAGTTTCTTGTTCCAGCGCTGCTCCAATGCCATCGCGGCTTGCGTCGCACACAATTCTTGTCGTACGATTATTTACAAAATGTCGATTTTCTGTGATGTTTTGGACCGCTGTAAGGATGGTTTTAAATGCCTTATCATGTTTTTGTTCCCAAACGTAGTGGAAGTTAGAAGAAGATGATAAGAGTGGTCGCAATGGTGCACACAATTGGGCCAGATTTGGTATCCGTGAGCCCGTAGAATCCAGTTTGAAATTGATAGGTAACGGTTGCTTGCCCGCTAATTATACTAAAATTACACTGCGTTTTAGTTGTACCATCCAATTTCAGTTGACTGTAGGCATAGCGAAGGTCAATAGTGGCAAAATATGTTGTCCCTGGTTTTCCATTACATTCTTGAGCTGATTGAGCTATGTTGTCCAAGAGTACGTCGATGTTCGGCATTTGATACTTGTTTTTAAGTATCGCTTTGTTAATTTGTTTTGAGTCCATTGCTAGTTTTATTGTATGATCTTTCTTTACAGTTATTACAATTGGACTAATGAACTTTTTGTCGCTACAGCTATCAAGTTTCACAATATGGCCTTGATCAATTAAAGATTTGATTTCTTGTTCGACTTTTTTCTGAATATGTATCGGAATTTTGCGTCCTTTTTGTTTTAGCGCCTTGAAATCGTTCAGAAACTTTGTGTGAACCATGTGGTTTTTTGAACGTCCGATGCGTGTACACAACCCCGGGTATGTTGATTTGACCCAATTGGTCTATATAATTGATTGACTTACCAGTTGGTTTTTCTTGGTGAAGATGTATGCCTAGTTGCGGTAGGCGATTTCTTCCCAGGATATTTGCCCGTTTATTGTCAACCACAATATATGGGGCGGTATTGATTGTCCACACTCCTGATTCTATTGGGGTAATCAGCGTGCCGAGCGTAGGAATTTTGTAGCCATTATAGCATACCATTCTATTTGCAGCGTCATCTTGATTCAACAGAATGCGTCTGGTATTCGTCACTGTATTCTGTAGTGTAGCGGCTGTGTTATTCTTTACAAATGACGTTGGAGACCCTGTGTCCGCAATGAAGACAATATCATTGTCCCCTATCTTTACTCGAATGAAGTGTTCTTTCAAGTCGTCCGCCTTTAGTTTGTCTGCCGTTTCTTCTTGGAAGCTCACTGCGCTTACGCTGTTATCATCTGGATGGATGAATTCCCATCCCAGAACGACATCCCCGGCCTGGAGATAGTCGACGTACGCTGTTTTATCTGTGTCCTGCAAATTTAGTTCGGAATCTTGTTCTTCACTGATTGCATTAACGTTTGAAGAATTACAGAGTCTGGCGTAGTGTCCTCTTTTCGTACATTTATTGCAGATTTTATTTATTGTTGAAGATGTCCGGGTCCGAACGGATTACCGCACTTAAAACAAGATTGTTGCCTGTCGCTGCCTTGTCGTTGTGAAGTTCCCCGCTGCGGTTGCCCTTGACCTCTGTTCCCCCGTCTACTATTGCGATATGATTCCCCTCCTCGTCTCTGAATGAACCCAACTGGTTCGGACTTTACGCCTGTTTGCTGAGAAGAAATTGTTGATGATCCTTGCTTGCGTATTGGGAGCTGGTTTTCCAAACCTTTCTCTCTGCGTATTGCATATTCGAATGCCTATGCGGGGGATTTCGTCTCGGCCAGTAGGTCCTTTTGTACCTCATCATTCTTCATTTTTGCTGTGAATAGATCCCGCTTAATTTTGGTCTCCAAAGTGTTTGCATTGCAATTGGGACATTTGAAGTTTCCTTTAATGACAAGTTCCGTGAGGCCACAGTGGAACTGCTCTAACGTTTCCGTCTTGTTCTGCTTTCTTGTGAACGCTTCGTATCTATCGAACGTAACGTTGCAGTCTTTGATGAAGAGATGCTCTTATCTATTCCAAAATGCCCTTGTTGATGTTTCTTGTGTTTTTAAATCTGGGTAATGTTGACTGAGACGTCTTTGTCCTTCGTTTCCGAGGCTTAAGTGAATATAGCTTCGGACTTTTATGTCGGCTTCCTCCCATGGAATTAGTCCACGGTGGGTCCCAAGTTATCCAATTGAGCACACTGATTATCCCACTGGATCTTTTTCTCTTGGTTTGGTTGCGTATGTTTCGGTCTCTAGATTGTGATTGGGAGTTCATAACCAGGTTCTTGAGGTTTTCGTACTGCGGGTGGATCTCGTAATAGTTTTTGTAGATTTATTCCGTCTTTTCCGACGATTCCTAAATAGAGCTGCTGATTCCATTTCTCCCACTCGGTTGGGGGTTTCCCCCGAGGCTTTCTGCCAGAATGGAGCGATACCCAGTGGGTTTTTTGTGAGTGCTGGTTGCGCCATGTTATACCCACGGATTCTGTGTATATCGGTTAGATATGATTTGAGACATACTGTGTAAAAGAAATAGGAAACAAGAAGATTTAGTTATCAACTTAACTTCAATCGGTAAAGTTATGCCTGATTCGAATCTGACCTCGAAATCATGAGAGCGACAAAGACTCATAAATAACTATTGAATATGGTGTTAGTTTTAATAGGTACTTAATTTAGATCAGACATCTATATGATTACGTTTATATAAGTGGGTATAGTTGAAGATTAGAACTATAACCAATCTATGTAACGTGTTTTAGCTACACTGAGTTCTAATGGATATCCAGTATATCCGTACGGATAACAGCTATCCTGGTATTATCCTCTGAAACTTTGCCTTTAATTTTGCACAAAGAAGCTATAGATTTCTCCATCATCATAATGAAGAATCACAAAAAGTATATATATATTTTTCAATAACTTCCAAAATAGTAGGCATAAACAGTTAACGAAACACGAGCTTACAAGATC